>NW_006400184.1:930239-936785 GCF_000299155.1 Elephantulus edwardii | reverse complement strand
ATTTCTGGGAATATTTTAATCTCTCCTTCGTACTTGATGGACAGTTTTGCAGGATACAGTATTCTTGGTTGAAAGTTGTGTTCTTTAAGAGTTTGATAAAAGCCATTCCACTCTTTTCTTGCTCACATTGTTTCCACTGAGAAATCAGCAGTTAATCTTATCTGTTCTCCCTTATAGGTCACTCTTTGTTTCTCTCTCATTGCTTTTAATATTCTCTCCTTGTCTTTAGTTCTAGCAAATTTGACAATGATGTGCCTTGGTGTTTTTCTTTTAGGGTCTATTTTATATGGTGTTCACTCAGCTTCTTGGATATATATTCTGTCGTTCTTCATTATGCCCGGAAAGTTTTCCTCTAGTAATTCTTCCACAATTTTTTCAGTGCTTTAATTGCTTCTTCCCGTTCTGGGATTCCTATGATGTGGATGTTATTTCTTTTAATGGTATCCCACATTATTCTCAAGCTTTCTTTTGTTTCCTTCTTTTTGGATTCTGCTTTTTTCTCGGTCAGATCTGTGGTGACAGTTCTATCTTCTATTTCACTGATTCTGTTTTCCATCTCTTCTCCTCTATTCGTATGTCCCTCCATCATGTTGACAGCATCAGAAACCTTAGATTTCAAAATCCGGATCACAGGTTCTAGTTTTTCCAATGCCGCTAATGCTTCATTTGTTTTCTCTGAGTTGTTTTGGATTGTTTTTTTTAAGCTCCTCCTTATCTTTGCTAGCACTATTCTGCATTTCATCCACTTTCTTTTTTTATCCATTGAAAATATTCAATTATTGTTCTTTTAAAATCACTATCAGAAAGCTCCATCAGGCTTTCTGGCTCCAGGAAATCCGTTGCTACTGTGTTTTCTTTGGGGGTTCACATCTTGCTTTGGGCTGGTGGGACAAGTGAAGCACTCTGCATTCTACGGGCCATTGGTGTGGCAGAGTTCTTCGTGTCTGAGGTGGTAGCTGCTTTTTTATATGACGTCACTGCTCCAGAAGAAGACTGGGGAGAAACAAGAGTAAATGCATAGAGGGTGTGAGCACACTCAAATGCTCACATGAGTGGGGAGGGAGGAAGCGCACACTGATACACGTGGGGAGAGCCTCAGGAGAACTTAAAAAAATGAAGGAGGAAGTCTGTTGTTCCCTTTCTGGAATAGCTTCCCCACTCTTTGGAGATGCTCAGGATCTCCCTGTTGTTTGAGTTAGTGGGCCATTAATACTCAGGTCAGAAACCAGTTTGACTACCCACGTTATAGGGGGGTTGATAAATCTGAGAGATGTAGCAAATATGATTGTCTTCCTAGGTGTGGGGTATCAGGGTCACAAGCCCCGGCCTGGGAATGTCTCTGCTGTCCTTGCAGATCTCAAAGCAAAGTCCAAGTTTCAATGATGGCATTTCCCCACAGACCTCTGGGATCTGTAGTCGGTACCTGCAGTGGTAGCAGACAGGAAGGCTACAGAAGGCTGGGGCGCAGATCTCCCAGCAAAGTGCAAGTTATCAAAGAGGGTGTTTCCCCACAGACCTAAGGGACCTGTAGTCAGTACTAGCAGGGGTAGCAGACAGAAAGGCTGCAGAGGTGGCAAACAGGAAGGTGGGGTTGCAGATCTCCCAGCAAACTCCAAGTTTACAAAGATGGCATTTCCCCACAGACCTCTGGGAACTGTAGTCGGTACCTGCAGTGCTCACAGAGAGGAAGGCTGGGTCGCAGATCTCACAGCAAAGTCCAGGTTTACAAATAAGGCGTTTCCCCACGGACCTCTGGGAACTGTAGTTGGTAACTGCAGTGCTAGCAGAAAGGAAGGCTGCAGTGGCAGCAGACAGGAAGACTGGGTCACAGATCTCCCAGCAATGGCCAAGTATACAAAGATGGCTTTTCTCCACAGACTTCTGGGAACTGTAGTCGGTACCTGCAGTGGTAGCAGAAAGGAAGGTTGCAGTGGTAGCAGACAGGAAGGCTGGGTGGCAGATCTCCCAGCAAAGTCCAAGTTTACAAAGACGGCAATTACCCACAGACCTCTGGGAACTGGAGTTAGTACCTGCAGTGGTAGCAGAGAGGAAGGCTGCAGTGGTAGCAGACAGGAATGCTGCAGTGGTAGCAGAGAGGAAGGCTGGGTCGGAGATCTGTCAAAAAAGTAGAAGCTTACAAAGATGGCATTTCCCCACAGACCTGTGGGAACTGGAGTCAGTACCTGAGTGGTAGCAGACAGGAAGGTTGCAGTGGTAGTAGAGAGGAAGGCTGGGTCACAGATCTCTCAGCAAAGTCCACGTTTACAAAGATGGTGTTTCCCCAAAGATCTCTGGGAACTGTAATCGGTACCTGCAGTGGTAGTAGAGAGGAAGGCTGCAGTGGCAGCAGACACGAAGGCTGCAGTGGTGGCAGGCAGGAAGGCCGGGTCACAGATCTCCCAGGAAAGTCCAAGTTTACAAAGATGGGGTTTTCCTACACACCTCTGGGAACTGGAGTCAGTACCTGAGTGGTATCAGACAGGAAGGTTGAAGTGGTAGCAGACAGGAAGGCTTCACTGGTAGCAGACAGGAAAGCCGGGTCGCAGATCTCCCTGCAAAGTCCAAGTTTACAAAGATGTTGTTTCCCCAGAGACATCTGGGAACTGTAGTCGGTACCTGCAGTGGTAGCAGACAGGAAGGATGCAGTGGTAGCAGAGAGGAAGGCCGTGTCGCAGATCTCCCAGCAAAGTCCAAGTTTACAAAGATCGTGTTTCCCCACAGACCTCTGGGATCTTCAGTTGGTACCTGCAGTGGTATCACCCAGGAATGCTGCAGTGGTAGCAGACAGGAAGACTGGGTCATAGATCTCCCAGCAAAGTCCAAGTTCACAAAGATGGCGTTTACCCAGAGACCTCTGGGAACTGTAGTCGGTACATAAAGTGGTAGCAGACAGGACGGCTACAGTGGTGGCAGACAGGAAGGCTGCAATGGTAGCATACAATAAGGCTGGTCGCAGATCTCCCAGCAATGTCCAAGTTTACAAAGATGGCTTTTCCCCATAGACCTCTGGGTACTGTAGTCGGTACCTGCAGTAGTAGCAGAGAGGATGGCTGCAGTGGTAGCATACAGGATGGCTGGGTCGCAGATGTTCCAGAAAAGTCCAAGATTACAAAGATGGCATTTCCCCACAGACCTCTGGGAACTGGAGTCAGTACCTGCAGTGGTAGCAGACAGGAGGCCGCCAGTGGTAGCCAACAGGAAGATTGCAGTGGTAGCAGACAGGAAGGCTGGGTCACAGATCTCTCAGCAAAGTCGAAGTTTACAAAGATGGCGCTTCCCCAAAGACCTCTGGGAACTGTAATCGGTACCTGCAGTGGTAGTAGAGAGGAAGGCTGCAGTGGTAGCTGACAGGAAGGCCGGGTCACAGATCTCCCATCAAAGTCCAAGTTTACAAAGATGGGGTTTTCCTACACACCTCTGGGAACTGGAGTCAATACCTGAGGGGTATCAGACAGGAAGGTTGAAGTGGTAGCAGACAGGAAGGCTGCACTGGTAGCGGACAGGAAGGCCGGGTCAGAGATCCCCCAACAAAGTCCAAGGTTACAAAGAGGGTGTTTCCCCACAGACCTCTGGGAACTGTTGTCTGTACCTGCAGGGGTAGCAGACAGGAAGGCTGCAGTGGTAGCAGACAGGAAGGCTGGGTCGCAGATTTTCCAGCAATTTCCAAGTTTACAAAGATGGCGTTTCCCCACAGAACTCTGGGTACTGTATTCGGTACCTGTAGTGGTAGTAGAAAGGAAGGCTGCTGTCGTGGCAGAAAGGCAAGCTGCAGTGGAGCAGACAGGATGCCTGGGACGCAGAACTCCCTGCAAAGTCCAAGTTTACAAAGATGGCATTTCCCCACACACCTCTGAGAACTGTAGTCCGTACCTGCAGTGCTAGCAGACAGGAAGACTGCAGTGGTAGCAGACAGGAAGGCTGCAGTGGCAGCAGACAGGAAGGCTGGGTCGCAAATCTCCCAGCAAAGTCCAAGTTTCCAAAGATGGTGTTTCCCCACAGACCTCTGGGAACTGGTGTCGGTACCTGCAGTGGGAGCACACAGGAAGGCTGCAGTTGTCCCACACTGGAAGGCCAGGTCGGAGATCTCCCAATAAAGTCCAAGTTTACAAAGATGGCATTTCCCCACAGACCTCTGGGAACTGTAGTTGGTACCTACAGTGGTTGCAGACAGGAAGGCTACAGTGTTAGCACACAGGAAGGCTGCAGTTGTCGCACACTGGAAGGCTGGGTCGGAGATCTCCCAATAAAGTCCAAGTTTACAAAGATGGCATTTCCCCACAGACCTCTGGGAACTGTAGTCGGTACCTGCAGTGGTAGCAGAGAGGAAGGCTGCAGTGGTAGCAGACAGGAAGGCTGGGTCGCAGTTATCCCAGCAAAGGCCAAGTTTACGAAGATGGCATTTCCCCACCGACCTCTGGGAACTGTAGTCGGCACCTGCAGTGGTAGCAGACAGAAATGCTGCAGTTGTAGCAGACAGGAAGCGTGCTGTGGTAGCAGACAGGAAGGCCGGTTCACTGATCTCCCAGCAAAGTCCAAGTTTACAAAGGTGGCGTTCCCCACACACCTCTGGGAACTTTAGTCAGTACCAACAGTGGTAGCAGACAGGAAGGATGCAGTGGTAGCAGACAGGAAGGCTCGGTGGCAGACCTCGCAGCAAAGTCCCAGTTTATAAAGATGGCATTTCCCCACATTCGGTACCTGCAGTGGTAGCAGACAGAAAGTCTGCAATGGTAGCAGACAGGAAGGCTGGGTCGCAGATCTCCCAAAAAATTCTAAGTTTTTAAAGATGGCGTTTCCCCACAGACATCTGGGAACTGGAGTCAGTACGTACAATTGCAGCAGACAGGAAGGTTGCAGTGGTAGCAGACAGGAAGTCTGTAGTGGTAGCAGACAGGAAGGCTGGGTTGCAGATCGCCCAGGAAAGTCCAAGTTTTCTAAGTTGGCATTTCCCCACACACCTCTGGAAATTGGAGTCAGTACCTGCACTGATAGCAGACAGGAAGTTTGCAGTGGTAGCAGACAGGAAGGCTGCAGTGGTAGCAGAGAGGAAGGCTGGGTCGCAGATCTCCCTGCAAAGTCCAAGTTTGCAAGGATGGTGTTTCCCCACAGACCTCTGGGTACTGTAGTCGGTACCTGCAGTGGTAGCAGACAGGAAGGCTGCAGTGGTACCAGACAGGAAGGCTGGGTTGCAGATCTCCCAGCAAAGTCCAAATTTACAAAGAAGGTGTTTCCCCACAGACCCCTGGGAAGTGTAGTCGGTACCTGGAATGGTAGCAGACAGGAAGGCTGAAGTGCTGGCAGATAGGAAGGTTGCAGAGGTAGCAGACAGGGAGCATGGATCGCAGATCTCCCAGCAAAGTCCAAGTTTACAAATATGGCATTTCCCCACAGACCTCTGGGAACTCAAGTCGGTACCTGCCGTGGTAGCAGACAGGAAGGCTGCAGTGGTAGCAGACAGGAAGGCAGGGTCACAGATCTCCCAGCAAAGTCCAAGTTTTCAAAGGTGGGGTTTCCCCACATACCTCTGGGTACTGTAGTCAGTACCTGCAGTGGTAGCAGAAAGGAAGGTTGCAGTGGTAGCAGACAGTAAGGCTGCAGTGGTGGCAGACGGGAATACTGCAGTGGTAGAAGACAGGAAGCCTGGGTAGCAGATCTCCCAACAAAGTCCAATTTCACAAAGATGGCGTTTCCCCAGAGACCTCTGGGAACTGTAGTCGGTACCTGCAGTGGTAGAGAGGACGGCTACAGTGCTGGCAGACAGGAAGGCTGCAATTATAGTAGACAGGAAGGCTGGGTTGCAGGTCTCCCAGCAAAGTCCAGGTTTTCAAAGATGGCGTTTCCCCACAGACCTCTGGGAACTGGAGTCAGTACCTGCAGTGGTAGCAGACAGGAAGGCTGCAGTGGTAGCAGACAGGAAGGCCAGGTCGCAGATCTCTCAGCAAAGTCCAAGTTTACAAAGATGGCGTTTCCCCACAGACCTGTGGGAACTGCAATCAGTACCTGCAGTGGTAGTAGAGGGGAAGGCTGCAGTGGTAGCAGAGAAGAAGGCTGCAGTGGTAACCGAGAGGAAGGCTGGGTCGCAGATCTCCCAGCAAAGTCCAAGTTTACAAAGGTGGCATTTCCCCATAGACATCTGGGAACTGTAGTCAATACCTGCAGTGGTAGCAGAGAGGAAGTCTGCAGTGGTAGCCGACAGGAAGACTGGGTTGCAGGACTCCCAGCAAAGTCCAAGTTCACCAAGATGGCGTTTCGCCACAGACCTCTGTGAACTTTAGTTGGTACCGGCAGTGATAGCAGACAGAAATGCTGCAGTGGTAGCAGACAGGAAGGCTAGAGTGGTAGCAGACAGGAAGGCCGGGTCACAGATCTCCCAGAAATGTTCAAGTTTACAAAGATGGCATTTCCCCACACACCTCTGGGAACTGGAGTGAGTACCTGCAGTGGTAGCAGTCATGAGGTTTGCAGTGGCAGCAGACAGAAATGCTGCACTTGTAGCAGAGAGTAAGGTTGGGTCGCTGATCTCTCAGCAAAGTCCAAGTTTACAAA
>NW_006400184.1:908153-910122 GCF_000299155.1 Elephantulus edwardii | reverse complement strand
TTTTCAGAGGCCTGCTATTTCAGAAGTGGGTGGCCAATCCTTCTTCCTAGTCTGTCTTAATCTGAATGTTCAGATTTAGAGGAGTATCTGACAGGCAGCAATTTGTGGGGCAGTTAAAGATAAATCCCTTATTGTGGGGGTAAATGTTAGTTAAAGTGTTGATCCCAGCCTTAGCCCAGTGCCATTACCCACTTGCTTCCCAGCTCCACCCTCCACCAGGATAATCCTTCTCATCTTTTTTTCCTTATTTGTATTTTTAAATAGAGATTTTAATGAGAGGTTATAGAACTTGGATTTCCATTCATTCATTGTTGCTCATTTTTCTCCCTGCCCACCCCTACACTCCCAGTTTACTTTTCTCTTTGAGAAGAAAAAAGAAAAATCTATCACTGTTACACAATTCCTCCTCCCCAGCCCACTTTACTATGCACTCTTGCCATACAAATACTACCTAATCATATACCCTTTTTAAACAGTTCTCTTTCTCATCTGTTTCAATGCAGTGTACATTATTTATTTCCTCTTCTCTTAGTTTTCCCCCAAACCCATTGTTAGTCCAGTATTATAGCAGTGGCATTATGAAGTATTTGTCTTTTGTCTATTTGTGATTGAGATATTTCACTCAACATAATGTCCTCTATGATCACCCATTTTGTATAATATTTCATTAATTCCTTAATATACCTCAGTTTCTCTATCTATTCATTTATTGATGGGCACTTGGGTTGTTTCCAACTCTTTGTTATTGTGAAAAAAGCATCAATAAACATAGGTGTGCATATATCTGCTTGGGTGGCCGTTATGATTTCTTTAGGATTTATTTCCAGTTGTGGAATTGCTGGGTCAAATGGTATTTCGATTTGCAACTTTTTGAGAAAACGGCATACTGCTTTCCACAATGGTTGCATCATTTTACACTCCCACCAACAGTGAATAAGAATTTCAGTTGTCCACAACGTCACCAGCATTTGTTGTTTGCTGCTCTGTTAAATTTTGCTATATTACTGGGGTAAGATGATATCTCACAGTTGTTTTGATTTACATCTCTCTTAGAGCTAGGGATTTTGAATATTTTTTCACGTGTTTGTTTGCCATCTGCATGTCCTCTGTGGTGAAGTGTCTGTTAATGTCCTGCACTCATTTTGCAACTGGGTTGTTCTTGTTGTGGTGCTTGAGTATTTTATAAATTCTAGATATAATTCCATGAGAAGACACGTCAGTAACAAATAATTTTTCTTTGTCTGTGGTTTCCCTTTTTATCCTGCTGGAGAAATTTGTAGATGTGTATAGGGATTTGATTCTTAGGTCTTACTCGCCTACGTTATCCTCTCCTGTAGGTTTTTCAGGATACTCAGAAGACTGTTCATGTTGTGGATTAGTGCTTCTAGAGTTCTCCCAAGCTTTTCTCTAATGAAGTTTATAGTCCTTGGTTTTAGTCCTAGTCCTTGATCCACTTTGAGTTGGTTTTTGTGTATGATGTGAGGTGTGAGTCTTGCTTGAGTTTTCTGTGGGTGTTCCAACATTATTTGTTAAAAAAGGCTGTCATTTCCCCACTTGACTGATTTAATCTCCTTGTAAAATATCAGTTAACCATGAGTAGATGGGCTAACTTTTGGGTTCTCAGTTAAATTCCATTGATCTATGTGTCTGTTGTTACACCAGTACCATGCTGATATAACCACCATGGATGTGTAGTAGGATTTGAACTTAGGGAGTGAGATGCCTTCTACCTTATTTCTCTTTGTAAGGAGTACTTTGTTTACTTGGGGCCTTTTTCCATTCCAAATGAAATTGGAGATTGCCTTTTCCACCTCATTGAAGAATGGAATTGGTATTTGTATTGGGATTGTATTGAACGTGTAAATTACCTTTTGGTAGTATTGTCATTTTTGTTTGTTTTCTTCTTAAGCTTTATCTTTTTTAATAATTTTAATGAGCATCTACAGAGATTTTGGATTTCCATTCATTC
>NW_006400184.1:903743-908053 GCF_000299155.1 Elephantulus edwardii | reverse complement strand
CCCCCAGTTCGCTCCTCTCTTTCAAAAGTAAAAGAAACACTCCCTCCCTGGGACACAATCCTCCCACACCCCTCCCACCGCCCCAAGTACATTCCACTATGCAACGTTAATTGTGGACTCTTCGCATCCAGGAGCAAGGTATATTCTTCCATTTCTCCTCATCTCTTTTTGTTTCTTGTAGTAATGTTTTCTAATTTCCTTTGAATAGATCCTTTGTGTTTCTAGTTAGATTTATTCCCAAGTAGTTAATCTTGTGATTAGTTATTGTGATGGGTATTGCTGTTCTTGGCTCCAGCTCTGTATTCTTTTTGTCATTGTAGAGAAATCCAACCGATTACTGTATGTTGATCTTGTATTCTGCCACTTTGCTGAATTGGTCAACTATGTCCAGTAGTTTTCTTGCTGAATCTTTTAAGGATTTTCTAAGTATATTACCTTATCATCTGTATAGTGAGAGAATTTTGCCTCTTCCTTGCCAATTTGAATATCTCTTGTTTCCTTTTCTTGTCTTATTGTTATCACTAAGGCTTCCAATATAACATTAAATATGAGAAGTGATAGCGGGCTTCCTTACCAAGTTCCTTTTCTCAAAGGAAATGCCTTTAATCTCTCCGTTGAGAACAATGTTTTCTCTCAGGTTTGCATATATACTTTTTACTATGTGCAAGAAATTCCCCTCTATTCCTATTATGTTGAGTGTTTCAATCAGAAAAGGGTGTTAGATTTTTTTCCAAAGGCCTTTTTTGCATCAGTTGTTAGGATCATGTGGTACTTGTTCTTTGCTTTGTTAATGTGATGAATTACAGTGATTGTTTTTCTTGTGTTGAACCATGCTAGCATACCTGTTATGAATCCCATTTGGTTTTAGTGAATTATTTTTTTATATATAGTTGGATTCTATTGGCCAGGATATTATTCAGGATTTTTGCATCTATGTTCATGAGATATATTGGCCTATAGTTTTCTATTTTGTCTTTACTTGGCTTTGAAATCAAGGATATGTTTGCTTCATAGATTGAGTCTGGAAGAATTCCATGTTTTTCTATTTTCTGAAATACTTTATGAAGAATTGGTTACAGTACCTCTCTGAATGTTTGATAAAATTCTCTTATAAAATCATCTGGTCCAGGGTTGGTGGGATTTTTGTTGTTTGTTTGTTTGGTTTTTGGCTGAAAGTTGCTTTATTGTCTTTTCAATTTCTTTTTTTTTGGTAATGGGTCTGTTGAGATGTTCAATTTCCGTTTGTGTCAGTTTATGTAGGTTGTGAATTTTTAAGCATTTACTCATCTCCTCTATGCTTTCATATTTGTTTGAGTATAGTTTTTCCATAATATTCCATTGTTAGCTTTTTGTTTTATGTGGCTCTATTGTGACATTTTCCATCTCATCTTTTTGTCAGATTGTCTTTTTTCCTACTTTCCCTTTGTTAGTTTTACTAGTGGTTTGTCTATTTTATTGATCTCTTTGAACATCAAACTCCTAGTTTTTGCAGATGTTTTCAATTTTTTTCTGATTTCTATTTAATTTATTTAGCTCTAATTTTTATAATTTCAGGATTTTTTTAATGGGTGTCAGGTTTTCTCGCTATTCTTACTCAATTTGTTGGAAATGTTGTGTTAGAGACTCAACAGTCATTTTTTCCCCGTCTTTTGATGTGTTTTCTTATTGCTATAAATTGACCTTTGAATACTGCTTTAGATGTTTCTCAGAGGTTTTGGTAAATTGTGTTTTCATTGTATTTGTTTCAAGAAACTTTTTTAAAAAATTATTATTAATTTCAATGAAAATTTACAGAGACTTTGGATTTCCATTCATTCATTATTGCACTTTTCTCCCCTCCCAAACCTTCCCCCTAGTACACTGTTGTTGTTGTTGTTAAGTGCTGTCGAGTCGCAGGCGACTCATAGCAACCCTATGAAGGAGAGTCCTTGACGCTTGGGTGCCTTTCATCCTTTCTCCAAGTTCATAGGGTTTCCGGAGGCAAGCTATTATGGAAGTGGACGCCACTCCTCCTTCCACGCTGCTCAATCGGGGAGCTCCACCCCACTCTCAGTCCGCATTGGGTAGCCAACCATTAACACATTTGTTATTGTTGTTAAGTGCCATCGAGTTGCAGGCGACTCATAGCGACCCTATGAAGGAGAACAACAACAATCTAGTATACTATTCTCTTGGAAAAGGAAAAGAAGAATTCTTTCATTGTTTTAAAGTTCCTCCCCCCAGGTCCACTCCACTATACAGCCTTCACTCTGGACTCCTGTCATGACAAAAATAATAATTTTCCATCTTAAACAGTTTCTCATCTGTTTCAATGCAGTATACATTTTTGAACCTACCCTTCTCAGTCTCCTCCCAACTCCAAGGTCAGCCCTGCTTTACAACAGTGGCACCATGCAGTATTTGTCCTTTTGTGTCTGAGATATTTCACTCAGATAATGTTCTCCAGTGTTACCCATTTTGAATAATATTGCATGAGTTCCTTGTTTTTAATGCAGCATAGTATTACATTGTGTGAATATACAACAGCTTCTCTATCCATTTGTTCGTTGATGGGCAGTTAGGTTATTTCCAACTCTTTGCTATTGTATACAAAGCCATAATAAACATGGGTGTCTATACATCTGCTTAGATGTCAGTTTTGGTCTCTTTGGGTTCTATTCCCAGTAGTGGAATTGCTGGGTCAAATGGTATCTCTATTTGCAACTTTTTGAGAAAGTGCCATACCACCTTTCATAGTGGTTGCACCATTTTACACTCACACCAAGAGTGAATAAGGGTTCCAGTTTCTCCACAACCTCACCAGCATTTGTTGCTTGCTGTTCTGTTAAATTTTGCTATTCTGACTGGCATGAGATGATATCTTATAGTAGTTTTGATTTGCATCTCTCTTAGAGAAAGGGATTTTGAACATTTCTTCATGTGCTTGTTAGCCATCTTGAATGTCTTCTTTGGTGAAGTGTCGATTCATATCCTGTGCCCATTTTTCTATTGGATTCTTTACCTTTATCTTGTTGTGGTGCACAAGTATTTTATAAATTCTAGATATAAGTCTATTATCTGATATATCATTACCAAATACTATTTCCCTTTATACCCTGGTGGAGAAGTTTTGGGATATGCGTAAGTATTTGATTCTTAGAAGATCCATTCATTTATTTTATCTTATCCTGTTTGTAGGTTGTTTCAAGAAACTTTTTAAGTTCTTTTTTTGTTTCTTCTAGTACCCAGTCATGTTCAAGCAAGGTGTTGTTCAGCATTCAAATATATGGAGTTTTACCCCCTCCTTTATCCTCTTGTTACTGATTTCAAATTTTGTAGCACTGTGGTCTAAGAAGATATTTTAATTATCATTATTATTTTTTTACTTTATTGTTTTTTGCCTTGAGATCTAAAATGTGATCGATTCTTGAGAACCTTCCATGCACATTGGAGAAGGTATAGTGTGCTTTTTGGGGGGTACATTAGCCTATAAATATCTATGAGATTGAGTTCATTGTGTGATTTCATTCTACAACATCTTTGTTGAGTTTCTTTCTGGCAGTTCTATCTTTTCTTGAGAGTCGTGTATTGACGTTTCCAACTAATATAGTCGTGTTGTGTATTTATTTTTAAGTTTTGTTAATATTTGTTTTATATATTTTGCAGCTCTATCATTTGGTGCATATATATTTATTATTATTATGTCCTCTTGTTCTATTGACCCTTTAATCATTATGTAGTGATATTCCTTGTCCTCTGTGATGGTTTTTGCATTGAAATTTATTTTATCAGAGATTAACATCACTACTTCTGTTTGTGTGTGTGTGTGTGTGTGTGTGTGTGTGTGTGTGTGTGTGTGTTTTTTCTGGTGTCCATTTGCTTGTTATATTTTTCCCCACCCTTTTATTTTTAGTCTTTCTTTATCTTCATGTTTCATGTGTTTCTCTGTAGAAAGCATATTCATAGATTTTGGTGGGTTTTTTTTTTATCCAGTCTACTACTCTTTTTTTCTTCAGTGGTGTATTGAAACCACTTACATTCAATGTAAATTATTGAGAGTCAAGTTTTTATTGCTGTCATTTTGTTGAGTCCTTTTTGTTGTTATTGCTAATTACTTTGATTCAGCCTGCTTTCTGTGGCACCACTGCAAGAAAGATATCTCTCAGTGTTTCCTGCAAACACTGTTTGTGTTTACAAACTCCCTTAGGTTCTATTTTTTCTGGGAATATATTGATCTCCCATTCATATTTAATAAACAATTTTTGCTGGGTACAATATTCTTGAAGGAAGAAGTTCAAGCTGCTTTGAAGGAAATAAGGCCCCAGGAATAG
>NW_006400184.1:894306-902438 GCF_000299155.1 Elephantulus edwardii | reverse complement strand
TGGTGCAGGATAGAGCAGGGTTTAGGACTATTGTGTATAGGGTCGCTATGAGTCACAAATGACTCAACGGCACATAACAACAACAACAACAACAACAATATTCTTGGTTGACAGTTGTGTTCTTTGAGTGTTCAATATATGTCATTCCACTCTCTTCTTGCTCGCATGGTTTCTGCTGGGAAATCAACACTTAAGATCTGCTTTCCCTTATAGTTTACTCTTTGTTTCTCCTTTGCGGCTTTCAAAATTTTCTCCTTATCTTTGATTCTGACTATATCATATGACTATGATATGCCTTGGTGTTTTTCTTTTGGGGAAAATTCTATATGTTGTTCTCTCAGCTTCTTAAAGATATATTCTCTCATTTTTCATTATGCCTGCAAACTTTTCTTCTAGTAATTTTACCAAAACTTTTTGGTGCTTTTACTTGCTTCTTCCTGTTCTGGGACTCTGATTATGCTTATATTATTTCTCTTCATAGTGTCCCACATCAGAGAGAGAGATCAGCTGGCCTAGTGGACAGAAAGCAATGCTACCAAGCCAAAGGTGGGTGACTTTTAATCCTCGGCCGTCTGGCTGTCTTTCATTGTTTTTGTTCAGACAGTCCTCTAGGTTGTGTAGACCTGGTGTACAAGTTTCCGTACTGCAGTCACTGGTGGTTGTTGTGAGGCGGAACACTGTGACACTGATGTGTCAAATGTTTTAATGGCTGGCTACCCAATGAGGGCAGAGAGTGGGGTGGAGCTCCCCTTAAAACAAGCTTGGAAGGAGTAGTGGTATCCACTGCCATAATAGCTTGCCTCTGGAAACCCTATGAACCTGGAGAGAGGATGAAAGGCACCCAAGTGTAGAAGACTCTCCTTCATAGGGTCGCTATGAGTCTCCTGCAACTCGATGGCACTTAACAACAACAACAACAGTGTGCCACATTATTCTTATGTTTTCTTCTTTTTCTTTCCTTTTTGATCCTGCTTTTTGTGCTAGGGGATCAACGGTGACAATTCTATCTTCTATTTCACTAGTTCTGTGTTCCATCTCTTCAACTCTGTTCATGTGTCCCTTCATCATGCTGATAGCCTCTGAAACATTGGACCTCATATTTTGGATTGTGCGTTCCCCTCCCCCCCAGAGCCTCTAATGGCTCATTTGTTTTGTCTGCTTGTTTTTACCATTTTTTTTTTTAATATTCTGGGTTTTACTTGCACTGTCCTGTAGTTCTTCAAGTTTGTCTTTCACCCATTGAAAATATTAAATCATTATTCTTTTAAATTCTTTGTCAGAGATTTCCATCAGGCTTTCTGGTTTCAGGGAATATATTGACACTGTGTCACTTTTTGGGGGTGACATATTGATTTGGGCTTGTTTAGGATGTGAGATAGCCTGTTACTTTAGTGACTTTGCTGTGGTAGAATTATTCATGTCTGAAACAGTAGCCAGTCCTTGATCTGAAGTCACAGGTCCAGATGAGTGTTGGGCAGGCACACAGACAGATGCCAGATGGTAGGCATATACACAGATGCATGCAGGGTAAGGGAGGTGTCGGGGGGGACTTAATTGGGTCTGCCATCCACCCCCATGGAGCTCCAGCTGTCTCATTCCCTCCTGCTTAAAGTGAAGGGGTCCCACATGGTTCAGCAATCAGTAGTGATTCTCTCCCAAGTACCTCACTCAAATTCCTGCTGTTCTGCTTGCTCCTGGTTGATGGTTCCCAATGTTGCTCACTATTCCCCACGATGGCTTGCTGCTCCCTGCTACAGCTTGCTGCTCCTCACCAAGGATCAGTTCTCCCTGCTGAGGCTTGCTGTATACCACCGAGACTCTTTGATCACATAGTTCCCAAACTAATAGTTTTAATAATAGTTCACACTCAAATTCCAGCTGTCCTGCTAGCTCTGTCCATGTCACTCCATGTGTGTCACTCTGAGCATATTTTTCTGTGTGCCATCTACCTTTTTCATTCTTCTTTCCTCAGCTCATCTGGTGTTCATGTATTTGTTTTCAAGGCCTCAAAATCTGTTCCTGAGTTGGTTTTTAAATCCAGGGGGATAGACTGAAGATCAAATTTTTATTCCTGTGGATATAATTTAACCTTCTTTAGCTTTAATTTGAACTAGCATATCATTAGTTGATTGAACTGATATACCAAATCATATTTTTCAAAGATTCCTTCCATAGATGTAATCAATCTGATTTCCTGCATATACCATAAGATGAAATCCATTTGTATAGCCTGCCTGTGTTTATGTTTCTTATAAAAGGTATTTTCTATGACTAAATGATTCAGTGTGCAGAATTCTATCTTTCTATCCTCAGCCTCATTTATGTCATCAAGTCAATTTTTTCTGCCTATTGATCCTTCTTCCTGGTTCCCAGCTTTTGCATTCTAGTCACTCAGTAATGTATTTTGTTTATATGTGTGATCAATTTCTGAAGGTGGATAAATTTGAGTGATAGTGGTATTAACAGACCTTCTTTTTATGTATATGGATATTATCCTGTCACTCATAATATTGTATTTCAAGATGGATCTAGAAACAGCATTTTTTAACTATGAAAGTGACCTGTTTTTATTTTTTCCACCTTTTTATCTCCAGCATAGCAGATCACATGATCATCTGATTCAAAATGTTCCATGCCAATCCTTCTCATTTCAGTTATATCTAATATTTCAATGTTTGTGTTCCATTTATTTCTTAACAATGTCTAGTTTTCCCACATGCATGCTTCTCATATTCTACATTCCAATCATTAGTTTCTACTTACAACTGTTTCTCCTCCTTTGTGTTTCCAATTTTGAGGGCTCAGACTCAGTTGCCATATCTATCTCATACGTGTACTCTAATATACATATTGGAAGCAGGAGTGGCATCTACTTCTTAAACAGCATGCATCTGGAAACTCTGTGAACTTTGATAAATGGTTGTGAAAGAGCTTCAGGTCTTTTGTTCATGGGGTCACAATGAGTTGTGCTCAATGACAGCAATCAACAATAACACAACACTGTACATAGGGTTTCAAAAGCCTGTTATATTTGATGACCAATCCTTCTTCTTGGTCTGTCTTAATTTGGATACTTCATTTTAGAACAGTGTCTGACAGACAAGCACTTTATTGAGCAGATGACAGTTCTCTTATAGAAATTACCAATACACTCACACTGTCATCCCCCAAGCATGTGATAATGAACCCCATTTTGCATAAAGAGAACCTAAAGCATGGGGTAGGGACTCATTAACTAATTTGCCAAAAGTATCCAGCTTGTTTGTGGTAGAGCTTGGATTTGAACTCAGGTATTTCTGAGTACTTCTAGCTTCAACTAGGTGGATTGATATAATGACTGCTGTTCTAGGCTCTTGTGTGTCAGGAATAGAACAGAACAGGGTTCAGATCCTTTATTCATAGGGTCGCTATGAGTCGTACTTAATTTGACATCACATAACAACAACAACAACAACTTCTAAAAACCCACTAGAAACTCAGTGTGAGTCAGTTCTGGCTCCTTAGCAATGAGTGAGAGTGAGTGTATTATAGACAGGAGAACTGGCCTGAAAGTAATAGTGACCCCTATTCTACATATTCCAAAGTTTCTTGGAAAGACACTTGAGCCAGTTTTGAGGTCTCTTAGTGATATAGATGGTTAAGCACTCCACTACTAACTGAAGACTTTGCACTTCCAATGAAACCAGAGGTGCCTGGCAAACAGGCATGTGATGGCTGCCTGGAAAAGTGTGGTAAAACAGATCTGCCCTGTGTAACCAGGAGCTGACAATGACTCCACAACAGGTTGAATGCATATTTGCAGCATTTTTTAGCTTGAGGTACTGACAAGCAGACACAGTTTCTTGGACCCTGGTCCAGACTTTGGGGTCAGACTCTGGGACTGAGTCCAAAAATCACACATTTTTAAAACTGCGTCTTGGGAGAATCCTGTGTGAAACAGTGCTACTCAAGCTTCAAGCTTGCATTGGAATCAGGGCTCTAAAAGTGGAAGAAGGGGGAGGGGGTTCTGCCTCTTACATTCACATTTTTATCCCAGATATGCTGAGTCAGAATTGACATTTTAACAAGGTCTCGGATGATTCTTGATCCCCAGGTGAGCCTTATGTATAAGTAAGCATACCTTGGAAATCTTGTAGATTTTGATTCAATATATTTGGGTGGTGGTGGTTGTTATGTACCTTGGAAGTGACCCATAGCTGACCCTCTAGTGGGTTTTCAGAGTCTATAAATTGCATAGAAATAGATTGCTCATCTTTCTCCTGAGGAGAACCTGGTGGACTTCAACAGCATGGCTTCAGTTTGGCAGTGCAGCTCCTTACCACTGTTGTTGTTGTTGTTAGTTAAAGTCAAGTATAACTCATAGGAATCCTATAAACAATAGATCTGAACCAGTTCCTATTCTGTGCCTGACACAACTGAGTCCATTGCTACTGTCATTGTGTCAGTCTATCTCATTAAATGTTATCTTCTCTTTCACTGACCTTTCCAAGCATGATGTCCCTTTCTGAGGAATAAACTCTCCTAGGAACATGCCCAAAAATATGTGAGAAGAAGATTCATAATCTTTGCCTCCAAGGAGCACTTTTGCTACAATTTTTCCAAGACATACATGTTAGTTCTTTTGGCACCATTGTAATGATGTGTACCATTGAGTCACAAACAAGTCATAGTTGACAAAAATCAACAGATTTTCTGAGGTAATGGTAGGAAGCTGCACTGCACTGCAATCCCAAAGGCCCATAGTTGAGACCACCAGCTGCTTCATGGTAGAAAGATGGGCAATTTCCTCTCATGCAATTAACTGCCTCTGAAAACCCACCAGAAAGTCACCTATGGGTAGATTTCGACTCCACGGTACACAACACCACCACCACCACAACAAATCACATGGAAAGAGACTGCTCATCTTTCTCCTATGGAGATGTTGGAAATTTTGAACTGTGTACATTTCTACTGGCAGCACAATTTCTTATCACCAAGCAACCAGTACTCCCTTTGGCACCACTGGGTCACCAGATTTGCAAATTCTCAGCAAGAAGTCAAACAAGAATCAACTTGTTCAAAGTCCTCATTAGAATCACCCAGAGAGCTTGTTAAAAACAGATGGCTGTACCCCACCCCAGCAGTCTCTCTTGTTCAGCAGATTAGAGGCCATGCCCAAAGATTTGCATTTCTAACAAGCTCCAAAATGGTTCTGCTGGCCAGGAAGCCATTCCAAGTAAATCTGTGATTTATAAACAGCTAATCAAACAACAAGGTGCAATCGCACCTTGTTCAAAAGCCTCACAAAGGGTGGGAAGAGGGATGATCATCCACTCCCAGGCATCTCTGCTTTAATGCTGATTCCAGTGGGAATTTGTCCTAAGACTTTTCTCACTGAGATGACTCCTGTGTCTTAAAAGCATGCCAGACCAATTAAATTGCACTCCTGGTGTCACTGGTGGTCTTTAAAGCTCCCAGGAGTGTCTAAAGACCAGTATAGAAAACCTAGTGCAAAACCATCAACTTCCAGCAACTCTTAGAATTATTCGTGGTTATTGCCAATTGCCACCAACTTGACTTTCAGCTCACGGTGACCTCATGCACAGGGGAGTGAAATGTTACATGGCCTTTCATTGTCCCCAAGAACCATGAAGAATGGACTGTGGACTCTTGTGATATATTGAGTATTCCTTGGTTGATTTTCAGAAATAAATCAATCACCAGGCCTTCATTCCTATTCTGTTTTAATCTGGAATCTTTGATGAAATCATAATAAGCCTCCACTGAAGATGGGTGGTGGCTCCACTTGAGGTGCATTGGCCAGAGTCAGTGGTAAAAATACAAAGCAAGCAGGCTTCACTCACCCTCCAGGTTCTGATGTAATGATAGGGGCAGAGCCCAAACACTCACCTTAAAAAAAAAAATCTCAAGATATTTCTATATAGGAGCATAAAGCAATTTTGTTCAGTGTGACCCAAAATAAATCCCTTGGCCCCAAAACAACTGCAAACACACACTCCTGCTCCCTTTTGCCTGAATGGGTACTTGCCGGGGGAGAGGGAAGGTAGAAACTTCCTATGCAAGTGCCAACCTGTGTCCTGGCATCATGCCTAGAGTAGTGTGACCAAACCAGAAACTGAGCTCCCCACCCCTGGATGTGTCAAGAAGAGATTTGCTAGAATGACTGCCTCATGGCCAGTAATTCTCAAGATCTCCTTCAGTCTCCTAATTCTGACAGTTGGGCTCAAGAACCTGCACAGATCTGAGTAATTTCAATGCTCATTATAATCAGAGAACACCTGGCTTCAAGCATCCAGCTACCTGAGGACTTACATCCCTGCAACCAGAAAACAAAACAGACTGTTCTTTGCTGTCTTTGGCTTCCCCAAGGTCTCTGTTGGCCACATGATTCTCAGCAAACCTTTCTCCCAAAGACAAGAAGTGAAGTATACTTTACCCATGTGAGGCAGGGCATCACACTTGGTTTTCTCTGTTTTGAGTTGTTTTTAAGGCCTTTCTAATAGAATGAGCTAAGTTGCTGGCAAAGAGAATTCTCTGGAGAATTCTAAGTGTCCTTACTGGTGATGAAGACTGTCTAAACCATTTTCAACAAATGACAGATGGAGCCTTTTAAGGAGGGCATTCTGGTCTTAAGACCTTCAAAAAAGAAGCCTTAAGATATAGTGCCTTATATGTTGTTTGATGTTATGTGGTATCAAGTAGCTTGCAACTCATAGCAACCCTATGTACAATAGCCCTAAACCCACACCTACTTCCATTACCCTAGTCACTGAATCAATCCATCTTATCGAGGAACTTCCTCTCCTGCATTGTTCGTCTACCCTCCTAAGCATGACATCCCTCTCCAAGGACTGGTCCTTCCTTGCAACATGTCCAAAGTATGTCAGATGAAGTTTCAGAAACATTGCCTCTAAGAAGCAGCCTGGTTTAACCCTCTCCAGGATGAACCTGTTCATTCTCTTAGCACTCCATGATACAGACAATACTCTTCATTAACACCAGAGCTCAAAGGCATCAATTCTCCTTCTATCACTCCTAGCCATGGTCCAGCTTTCTGATGCATAACAAATGATTGCAAAGACCATGGCTTGTATCAGTGACATCTTAGTCTCAAGGCTGACATCATTTCTCTTTAGTACCTTGGAGAGGTCTCTGACAGCAGACTTTCCTAACACAATATGTCTTTTAATTTCCTGGCTGCTGGTGTCAAGAGTGTTGATTGTGGAGTCAAGCAAACTAAAGCTATTTAAAATCTCAATCTCTTCACCATCCATCATGATGCTTTCAATCGGCCCAGTGGTGAGAATCTTTGTTTTCTTGATGTTTAGCTTCAATCCATTTTGAAGGCTGCAGTCCTTGACCTTCTGCAGCAAGCACTTCAGGTTCTCCTCAGTTCCAGCAAGTAGGGTTGTGTCATCTGCATAACACAGATTGTTTATAAGTGTTCCTCCAATACTGATGCCACACTTATCCTCATAGAGCCCAGTCTCCTGGATAATCTGTTCTGCATATAGCTTGAAAAGGTATTGAGATAGGGCACATCCCCGGCGTACACCCTTCCCAATTTTGAACAATGCCATTTTCTCTTGCTCTGCTCTGACGACTGCCACCTAGTCAAAGTATAGGTTTCACATAAGCACAATCAAGTGTTCTGGGATTCCCATTCCTCTCAGAGTCAGGCACAGTTTGTTGTGATCCACACAGTCAAATGCCTTTGTATAATCAATGAAACACAGATAGACATTTCTGGTACTCCGTGCTTTCAGCCAAGATCCATCTAACATTAGCTACAATATCCCTAGTTCCACAATCCTTTCTAAACCCGGCCTGTACTTCTGGCAATTCTCTGTTGATGTGCTGTTCCAGCCATTTTTTAATAATCTTTAGCAGAATCTTGCTTGCATGTGTTATTAATGATATTGTTCAATAATTTCCACCCTGTCAGATCACCTTTTTTTTGTAATGGGAACAAATATAGATCTCTTACGGTCAGTTGGCCAGTTGATGGTCCTCCAGATTTCTTGGCACAACTTGGTGAGCACATTTAGGAGAGTGTCTGTTTGTTTAAATATATCAATTTGTAGAGGGCGACGCAGCGCGAGGGAGAGGCCGCCAGCCGGGGGAACGCC
>NW_006400184.1:878800-887767 GCF_000299155.1 Elephantulus edwardii | reverse complement strand
AATAGTGCAACAATGAATGAATGGAATCCCAAAATCTCTGTAAATGCTTATGAAAATTAATAAAATATAGAAAAAAATATATCAATTTGTATATGGTCATTTCCTGGGCCCTTGTTTTTTGTCAATTCTTTCAGAGCAGCTTGAACTTCCTTCTTCATCACCACAGGCTCTTGCTCATAAATTGTTTCATTAAATACTTCTGCCAACTCCTTTTGCTACAGTGACTCTGAATACTCTATCTTTTTTTAATACTTCATGGATCATTTAATATTTTTCCCAAAGCATCCTTAAGTATTACAACTCAAGGCTTGAGTTTGATCTTCAGTTCCTTGAGCTTAAGAAATACTCAGTGAGTTTGCCACCTTTGTCAAATTTCTGATTCCATTTCTTCGCACATTTCATTGTAATACTTTACTTTGTCTTCCTGCACTGCTCTTTCAAAGCTTCTGTTCAGCTCTTTAATATCTTGATTTTTTTCGCCTTTGTTTTGGAATTTTCAGTACTCTAGTGCAATATTCAGAGTTTCTTTTGACATTCATCTTGGTTGTCTTTTCTTTGTTCTCTGTAATGACCTTTTGCATTCTTCTTGGATGATTCTTGATATCCTCTAATAACTCATCTGGTCTTCACTCATTAGTGTTCAAGGCCTCAAACCTGTTTCTGAGATGGTTTTGAAATTCAGGTGGGATAGACTCAAGGTCATAATTTGGTTCCCATGGATTTGATTTAATTTTCCTTAGCTTCAGCTTGAACCTGCATTTGAGTAGTTGGTGGTCTGTTCCACAATCAGCACCTGGCCTAGTTTTCACAGCTGATATTGAGGTTCTCCTGTGATTCTTTCCCCAGATACAATAGATCTGATTCTTTTTTCTTTTCTTTTTTAAATTATTAATTGTAATGAAAGTTTACAGAGACTTTGGATTTCCATTAATTCATTGTTGCACTCTTCTCCCTGCCCAACCTCCCCCCACCCAGTTTGCTCTTCGTCTTGAAAAGTAAATTAAAAATTCTTTCATTGTTATACAATTCCTCCCCTCCAGTCCAGTCCACTATGCAGCCTTCATTCTGGACCCCTGTAATGACAATACCTAATCATATATTCATTTTAAACAGTTTTCTCCCTCATCTGTTCCAATGAGGTATGCATAATTTATACCATCGTTCTCAGTCTCCCCTCAACCCCAATGTCAGTCCAGTTTTACAACAGTGGCACTATGCATTCTTTGTCCTTTTGTGACTGAGATACTTCACTCAACATAATATCCTCCAGTGTCACCCGTTTTGTATATTTCATGAGTTTCTTGTTTTTCAATGCAGTGTACCGTATGAACATACCACAGATTCTGTATCCATTCATTTGTTGATGGACACTTGGGTTGTTTCCAATTCTTTGCTATTGTGAATAAAGCCTCAATAAACATGGGTGTGTATATATCTGCTTGGGTGTCAGTTATGGTTTCTTTAGGGTGTGCTTCCAGTAGTGGAATTGTGGGGTCAAATGGTATTTCTATTTGGAAATTTTTGAGAAAGCGCCACACTGCCTTCCACAGTTGTTGTACTATTTCACACTCCCACCAACAGTGAATAAGGGTTCCAGTTTCTCCACAATCTCACTAGCATTTGTTGTTTTCTGTTCTGTTAAAGTTTGCTATTCTTACTGGGGTGAGATGGTATCTCACAGTTGTTTTGATTTGCATCTCTCTTAGAGCTGGTAATTGTAAACTTTTCTTCATGTGTTTGTTTGCCATCTGAATGTCTTCTTTGGTGAAGTCTCTGTTCATATCCTGTGCCCATTTTTCAACTGGATTGTTTACCTTTATCTTCTTGTGGTGCTCAAGTATTTTATAAATTCTATATATAAGTCCCTTATCTGACATGTCTTTATCAAATACTTTTTCCTAGTCTGTGGCTTCCCTTTTTACCCTGTTGGAGAAGTTTTTGGATGTGCATAGGGATTTTGTTCTTAGAAGGTCCCATTCATCTATTTTATCCTCTCCTAGCTGTAGATTTTTCAGAATGCTTGGAAGACTGCTTATGTTGTGGAATAGGACTTCCAGAGTTCTTCCAAGCCTTTCTTTAATGAAATTTATAGTCCTTGGTTTTAATCCTAGGTCTATGATCCATTTTGAGTTGGTTTTTGTGTATGGGGTGAGGTGTGAATCTTGCTTGAGTCTTCTACAGATAGTTTTCCAATTTTGCCAGCACCGTTTGTTAAAAAGGATGTCATTTTCCACTTAGCTGATTTCATCTCCTTGACAAAAATCAGTTAAGCATACGTAGATGGTCTGATTTCTGGATTCTCAATTCTACTTCATTGATCTAAGTGTCTGTCATTGTACCAATACCATCCTGTCTTGACCACCACGGCAGTGTAATAGGATTTGAAGTCAAGAAGTGAGATGTCTCCTACCTTGTTTCTCTTTTGCAGGAGTGCTTTGCTTTCTCCAGGCCTCTTTCGATTCCAAAGGAAATTGGAGAAGAATGGAATGGATATTTTTATTGGGATTGCTTTGAACATGTAAGTTGCCTTTGGTAGTATTGTTATTTTCACAATAGGCAGTCTTCCTATCCATTAGCAAGGGATATTTTTCCACTTCTCCAGGTCTCTTTTTGTTTCTTGTAGTAATGTTTTTTGCTTTTTCTTTGAATAGATCCTTTGTGCTTCTGGTTAGATTTACTCCCAAGTATTTAATCTTATGATTAGCTATTGTGAAGAGTATTGTTTGTCATAGCTCCAACTCTGTATTCTTTGTCACTGTAGAGAAATCCAATTTATTTTTGTATGTTGATCTTGTATCCTACCACTTTTCTGAATTGGTCAACTATGTCCAGTAGTTTTCTTGCTGAGTCATTAGGGTTTTCTAAGTATACTATATTATCATCTGCATTTAGTGATAATTTTACCTTCTCTTTGCCAATATGGATATCTCTTGCCATATTGCTATTGCTAAGACTTCCAATACCATATTGAATAGGAAAAGTGATAGTGAGCATCCTTGCCTACTTCCTGTTCTCAAGGGGAATGCCTTTAATCAACGTTGGCTCTCTGCTTTGCATTTATACTTTTTACTATGTTGAAGAAATTCCCCTCTAATCTTATTTTGTTCAGTGTTTTAATGAGGAAAGTGTGTTGGATTTTGTAAAAAATATTTTTGCATCAATTGATAGGATCATGTGGTTCTTGTTCTTTGCTTTGTTAATGTGGTGAATTACAGTGGTTGTTTTTCTTCTTTTGAGCCATCCTTGCATATCTGCTATGAGTCCTACTTGGTCATGGTGATTTTTTTTTAATGTATCATTAGATTCATGGGAAAGTCTGCTGTTAGGGACCTCTCCAAAGTGCTGAAGAGCAATGGTATCTCTTTGGAGACTAAGGTGCGTCTGATACAGGCCACGGTCTTCGCAATCACCTGTTATGCATCAGAGAGTTGGACAATGACCAAGGAGGATAGAACAATTGATGCCTTTGAGCTGTGGTGCTGGAGAAGAGTATTGAGAATACCATGGACTGCTAGGAAAACAAACAGATTTGTCCTGGAGAGGGTTAAACCGGGTGGCTCCTTGGAGGCAAGTATTCTGAGGCTCCGTCTAACATACTTTGGACATGTTGTGAAGAGAGACCGGTCCTTAGAGAGGGACATCATGCTTGCGAGGGTGGAGGGACAGCGCAGGAGAGGAAGGCCCTCTATGAGGTGGATTGATTCAGTGACTGGGATAATTTGGATGGGAGTGTCAGAGACAGTGCGATTGGCACAGGACAGAGCGGAGTTTAGGGCTGTTGTACATAGGGTCGTTATGAATCGCAGGCGACTCGACGGCACATAACAACAACAACATCATTAGATTCTTTTTTTTAAAAAAAAAAATCTTTTTTTCAGTGAAAATTTACAGAGACTTTGGATTTCTATTGATTCATTTTTGCACTTCCCCCGCCCAGTACACACCCTTCTTAGAAAAGTAAAATTCTTTCATTGTTTTACAATCCCTCCACCAGGTCCACTCCACTATATAGCCTTCGCTCTGGACTCCCGTCATGACGAAAATACCTGATCACACATCCCTTTTAAACAGTTTTCTTCCTCATCTGATTCAATACCGCAGTATGCATTATTTAACCCATCTTTCTCAGTCTTCCCCCAACCCCGATGTCAGTCCTGTTTTACAACAGTGACACCATGCAGTATTTGTTCTTCTGTGAATGAGATACTTCACCCAGTGTAATGTCCTCCGGGGTCACCCATTTTAAATAATATTGCATGAGTTCCTTGTTTTTCAATGCAGTGTAGTATTCCGTTGTGTGAATATACCACAACTTCTCTATCCATTAGTTTGTTGATGAGCACTTAGGTTGTTTCCAACTCCTTGCTAGTGTGAACAAAGCCACGATAAATATGTGTATGCGTATATCTGCTTGGGTGGCCGTTATGGTCTCTTTGGGGTATATTCCCAGTAGTGGGACTGCTGGCTTAAATGGTATTTTGATTTGCAACTTTTTGAGAAGGTGCCATACCACCTTCCACAGTAGTTGCACCATTTTACACTTCCACTAACAATGAATAAGGGTTCCAGTTTCTCCACAATCTCGCCAACATTTGTTGCTTGTTGTTCCGTTAAATTTTGCTATTCTTAGTGGGGTGAGATAATATCTCAGAGTTGTTTTTGATGTGTCATTAGATTCTATTGTCCAGGATTTTATTCAGAATTTTTACATCTGTGTTCATAAGCGTTATTAGTCTATTATTTTCTATTTTGTAGGTGTCTTTACCTGGCTTTGATATTAAAGGTATGTTTGCTTCATAAAGTGAGTCTAGGAGAATTTAATCTTTTTCTGTTTTCTGAAATAGTTTATGTACAATTGGGACAGCTCTTCTCTCAAGGTTTGACAAAATTAATTTTTAAAACCATCTGGTCCAGGGCTTTTTTTGGCTAGAAGTTGTTTTATTACCTTTTTAATTTCTTCTTCTGTTCAAGTGTTCAATTTCAGTTGGTGTCAGTTTAGCTAAATTGTGAATTTCTAAATATTTATCCATTTCCTCTAGGTTTCCATATTTGTTTCAGTATAGTTTTTCATAATATTCCAGTGTTAGTCTTTTTATTTTACTTGGTTCTGCTGTGATGTTGCCCCTTTCATCTTTTATTTGGATTATTTTTGTCTTTTCCTTTGTTAGTTTTGCTAGTGTTTTGTTGATTTTATTGTCCTTTTCAAAGAACCAACTCCTAGTTTTGTTGAAAGCTTCAATTATTTTTCTGGCTTTATTTTATTTATTTCTGGTTGTATTTTTATAATTTCAGATTTTTTAGAGGGAGTTGTAATTTCTTGCTCTTCTTTTCATTTGTTGGAGATGTTGGGTTAGAGAGTCAGTGGTTAGTTTTTCGTTCCTTTTGATAAGCTTACTTATGGCTATACAGTGACCTCTGTATACTGCTTTGGCTGTTTTCCTGAGGTTTTGGTCCGTTGTGTTTTCATTCTCATTTGTTTCAAGAAACTTTTTTAATTTCATTTTTTATTTCTTCCTGTGCCCACTCATGTCCAAGCAAGGTGTTGTTCAACTTCCAAATGTATGGATTTTTCCTTCTTTATCCTCTTGTTATTAATTTCTAATTTTGTAGTGTTGTAGTCTGAGAAGATAAATTGTATTATTTCTATGTTTTTAAACTCATTGATTCTTGCCTTGTGGCCCAAGATATGAACTATTTTGGAGAACATTCCATGTACATTGGAGAAGAAGGTATACTGTGCTTTTGGGGGGTGTATTACCCTATAAATACCTGTGAGATTGAGTTTGTTTATTGTGTGGTTTAATTCTTCAGTATGTCTGTTGAGTTTCTTTCTTGTAATTCTATCTTTTCTTGAGAGTGGTGTATTAAAAACTCCAACTTCTATAGTAGTATTGTCTATTTCCTTTTTCAGTTTTGTTAATGCTTGTTTTGTATTTTTTTGCATGTCTTTCATTTCGTGCATAGATATTTATTATTGTTATGTCCTCATGTTCTATTGACTCTTTAAGGATTATGTCTTTTGTGATGGTTTTTACATTGATATTTATTTTATCAGAGACTAATACCACTACTGCCTTCTTCTGGTTTCCATTTGCTTGACACCTTTTTCCCAACCCTTTTATTTTCTGTCTTTTTTTTTTCCTCTTCACTTTTCAGGTGTGTCTCTTGTAGACAGCATATTGATGGGTTTTGGGGTTTTTTAATCCAATCTGCTACTCTTTTTCTCTTCAGTGGTGCATTTAAACCATTTACATTCAGTGTGATTATTGAGATTCAGAGTTTTATTGCTATCATTGTGTTGAGTCCTTTTTGGTGTTGTCACTAGTTACATTGGTCCATCCTGCTTTCTGTGGCACTACTGTAAGAAGGACATCTCTCAATGTTTCCTGCAATGCAGGTCTTATTTTTACTAACTCCTTTAGGTTCTGTTTATCTGGGAATATCTTGATCTCTCCTTCATATTTGATGGACAATTTTACTGGATATAGTATTCTTGGTTGACAGCTGTGTTCTTTGAGTGTTTGATATATATTATTCTACTGTCTTCTTGCTCACATGGTTTCTGCTGTGAAACCAGCACTTAATCTTATCTATTATCCAGTATAGGTTACTCTTTGTTTCTCCTTCCCTGCTTTCAGAATTCTCTCCTTATATTTGGTTTTGGTGTATTTGATTATGGTATGCCTTGGTGTTTTTCTTTTGGAGTCTATTGTATATGGTGTTCTCTCAGCTTCTTGAATATATATTCTCTCATTCTTCATTATACCTGTGGAGTTTTATTCTAGTAATACTTCCACAACTTTTTTTGGTGCTTATACTTATTTTTTTCTTGTACTGGGATTCCGATGATGCACATGTTTTTCTTTGTTATGGTGTCCCACATTATTCTTAGGTTTTGTTTACCCCCCCCCACCTTTTTTATTCTGCTTTTTGTTCTAGCAGATCAGGGGTGACAATTCAATCTTCTGTTTCAATGGTTCTGTGTTCCATCTCTTCAACTCTGTTCGTGTGTCCCTCCATCATGTTGATAGCATCTGAAACATTGGGCCTCATATTTTGGATCTTGATTTCTTGATTTTTCCTGGCCTTCTAATGCCTCATTTGTTTTATCTGCACTGTTTTGGATTTTTTTTCTTAAGCTCCTCCTGGTTTTTGCTTGTGGTGTCCTGTAATTCTTCAAGTTTGTCTTTCACCCATTGAAAATATTCAATCACTGTTGTTTCAAATTCTGTGTCAGAAAGTTCCATCAGACCTTTTGGCTACAGGAAATGCATTGATACTTTTTCGCTTTTTGGGGGTGACATCTTGCTTTGTGCTTCTGTAGCTTGTGAGATGGCCTGTTTCTTTGATGATGATGCTTTGGTAGGGTTTTTCTTGTCTAAGGTGATGATAGGTTCTTGATCTAAAGTCATTGCTACAGAAGAGGACATAATAGTTGTCTGTGTTCCTCTGTGAACTTCTGGACCAAAGGAAGTGTCTTTTTTATGGTCTGTGAAAGTGGCCTCTTCTTTTGGATAATTGTTACAGCCAAATCAGACCAAGGTGCTCTGGCTTAAAGGCAATTAATTGACTGGACGTGAGGAGATGCTAGGCTGAGGGGAAGGGGAGGGCGGGTGGGACAGGCACAAGCACGAGTATATGCTGGGTGGTCATGTGCTCAGACGCGACACGTGGGGACCTCTCTCAGGCTGCAGCTGTCTTGCTATCATCTGGCTGGGGGTGCTACCTGTCTGGGTGGGTTCACATAAGGAACTCACTTAGTTTACAGATGTCTTGATCGTGCCTGGTGGGACTACCCGCCTGGGTGGAGATGTGGGAGACCTCACTGAGGTTGCAGATGTCTGGCTGGCACCTAGTGGCGCTAGCTTCTGAGTGGGAATGCAAAAGGGCCTCACTCAGTTGGCACCTGTCCCCCTTGTGCCTGGTGGGGCTATCTGTCCTTGTTGGGACTCGCAGGGACCTCATTCAGGTTACAGCTGTACTGCTTGTGCTAGTGGGGCTGGCTTCCAGGTAGTTATGGGCAAGTACTTTAGTCAGGTTGCAGATGTACAGCTGGCACTCCACAGGGGCATAAGGTAGGCACGTTTCAGGGTAAGAGGGCAGGCGGGCATGGTGTGGAGCTGGTGGGCTGGCAGGGCTGGCGGTCTGTTCCCAGATGTTAAACTGTCAAGTCTTCCATCCTCAGCACATCAGACTGTATGTCTTGCTCTCCTGTGCCGATTACAAAATGCGAAAAAAACATGAAAATATTTTTTCACTGGGGAAGACATTTATGGAGCAAAGTTCAAAAGAATTGGCAATAAGAAAGATGCAAATCCTGTGCCTACTTTTCAATTGGATTATTTACCTTTGTCTTATTGTGGTTCTCAAGTATTTTATAAATTCTAGATATAAGTCCCTTATCTGACATGTCATTACCAATGAAGAAGTTTATCTTTTACTTTTCAAAGAGAGGAACGAACTGGGGGTGGTGGGGGGTTGGGAGGGTAGAGGAAAAAAGTGCAAAACGAATGAATGGAAACCCAAGATCTCTGTATGGTCACTAAAATTAATAAAATATTTTTTTTAGAAAAAGAAAGATGCAAATGAAAACCACAGTGAAATACCATTTCACCATAGTAGCAGCGTCACAATTAGTAGGGCAGAACGCAATGAATGTTGGAGAAGATATAGAGGGTTGAGAAATTTTGTATATTGTTGTTTAGTTTGTAAAATGGTACAACCACTCTAGAAGTCAGTTTGACATTTCCTCAAAAAGTTAGATATAGAAACTCAGTATGATCCAGTGATTCCAATGTTGTTGTTGTTGTTATGTGCCGTCGAGTCACCTGTGACTCATAGCGACCCTATGTACAACAGCCCTAAACTCCACTCTGTCCTGTGCCAATCCCACTGTCTCGGACACTCCCATCCCAATAATCTCAGTCACTGAATCAATCCACCTCATAGAGGGCCTTCCTCTCCTGC
>NW_006400184.1:862898-876954 GCF_000299155.1 Elephantulus edwardii | reverse complement strand
GCAATGACCGTTTGCACTCTTCCTGGATGATACTCTTGATATCCTCCCACAACTCATCTGGCCTTCGTTCATTAGTGTTCAATGCCTCAAATCTGTTCCTGAGATGGTTCTGAAATTCAGGTGGGATAGACTCAAAGTCATATTTTGGTTGCCTTGGATTTGGTTTAATTTCCCTCAGCTTTAGCTTGCATTTGCATATGAGTAGTTGGTGGTGTGTTACACAATCAGCTCCTGGCCTAGTTTTTACAGCTGATATTGAGCTTCTCCAGCGGTTCTTCCACATATGTAATCAATCTTATTCCTATGCATACCTTCAGGTGAAATCCAGGTATATAACCTGCGTTTATGTCTCTTAAAAAATGTATTAGAAATAAACCCCAAGGAAATTAGAATTGCTACACAAATGGAGATTTGTACATCAATGTTCATAACACCATTGCAATAACATGGAAACAGCCTTAATATCCAATCACAACTGAATGAATTGAGAAATTATGGTACAGTCACACAATGGAATACTATACAGTACTCAAGAACAATGATTTTGACAAGTACTACATAACTTGGGAGAAACTGGAGAGCATTATGCTGAGTAAACTAACTCAATCTCATAAGGACAAATACTGCCTAAGACCATTATTGTAAAAATAGAAGGATACCTACTGTAACATGCATGAGAGCTCAATGGAGGAACGGTTGTGAGTGGAGGCGTGAGGATGGGTAGGGGTAAAAGCACAGGGTTGTACAGTTTGGTGGTTGCAGGGAATGGAAGAAGAAAATGGGAAGGATCTGGGTGGAAAGACAGGGTAATGTAAGGGAAAGACTTGGGTGAGGTCCAATTGTGATTAATTTTATAAATATAATTCATGTGAATTATTGCTTGAAACATAATGTGAATGAAGAATAGTGTGAAATACAAAGTATATGAACTTTGTAAGCAAACCAATTAAAAAAAAGAAAGAAAAATGAATTTTGGAAAAGATTCTGAAACTTACATTGGAATGGAAAGAAGGCAAACTGACGGAAAGGACTGCTAGTGTAAGAGATTAAATAGATGATTTCCAGGGCAGCTTGAGAAGACAAATGAAAGTATTACAATGAAATGTGCAAGTAGCTGGAGTTAGAGAATGGAAAGGGAAGAATATACCACCTTATGCAAGCTGAAAGAACTGGAGAACAAATGCAAACCTAAGGTTACATTGCCAAAGTATTCTATGAACAATATCTTAAATAATGTAGGAAAAGAAGATGGAAGGAGTATACAGAGTCACTGTACCAAAAAAGAACGGTTGACACAGACCATTTCAAGAAATAGTGCATTTCTGAAGGAAGAAGTCCAAACTGTACTGCATTGCAATGGGGCCACACAAATTGATAAAATATCTGTTGATGTGTTTCAACAGATGCAACCCAATGAAAATAGAGGACAGAGCCACTTAGCCAACTGGAAGAAATCTACATTTTTTCCCATTCTTAGAACAGGTGATCAAATAGAATGTGTAAATTATAGAAAACAAATCATTACTATCACATCTATCTAAAATCTCACTGAAGATTGTTAAAAAATGACTGGAATACATTGACAGGGACCTGCAAGAATTTCAAGCTGAATTCAGAAGAGGCCATGGCACCAGGGATATCAATGCTTATGTTAAGTAGATGTTGTTTTAAGGCAGAGAATACCAGAAGGATATTAACTTGTGTTTTACTGATTATTTAAAGGCATTTGGCAATTGATAACAAATTTTGGGTAGCATTGAGAAGAATGGGAATCCCATGAACATTTAATAGTATTCATATGAAGCCTATACATGGACCAGAAAACAGTTGTCCATGCAGAACAAGGGAACACTGCATGGTTTAAAATCAAGAGAAGTGTACTTCATACCTATTCAGTCTGTATGGTGAGCAAATAATTTCAGAAGTTGGCCTCAATGAAGAAGAATATGGCATCAGGAAGGATTGGAGGAAGACTCATGAACAACTTGAATTATGCAAATGTGACAATCTTGATTTTAGAAAGTAAGACTTGAGGCATTTGCTGTAGAAGATCAAAGACTATAACTTGGAATATAGATTACATTTCAAAATAAAAATAACAAAAATCTTCATTACTAGACCAATAGGTATCATCATGACAAATGAAGAAAAGTCTGAAGTTGTCAAAGCTTTCATTTTACATGGATCCAACATCAACACTCATGGTAGCAGCCGTAAGAAACCAAAAGAAGTGCTACATTGGGGAAATCTGCTCTCAAGGATCACTCCAGAGTTAAAGAGCAAGATATCTGTTTAAAGATTAAGGTACACCTGATGCAAACTTTGATATTTTCATTTGCTTTCTTTTTTTTATTAAATTTTATTAGTTTTAATGAACATTTACAGAGATTTTGGGTTTTCATTCATTCATTGTTGCACTGTTTTCTCCACACTCATCCCCAGTTTGTTCTTCTTCCCCCCCCATGTCTGTTTTAATTGTCCAATTGCCACAGTGCTTGTCAAAGCCAGTTCTGATTAATCTCCTTTGTCAGTGTGTCCCTTGCCATTCCCTATCACCCCTCCCTGAGAGAGACTTCACCCTGATTCATAAGGAAAAGGGGATGCCGTATTCTCTTAGCTACTTCCTGCTGAAAAGGGACACTGTGGGTTTCAGGGTGAATGTCTTCTCTCACTACTCTAAAGGGCCCCCTTGGCAGTAGGAAACACATAGACTATTATGGAGATTGATTTTGGAATTTAGATGCACTGTTATTAATTTTGCTTAGCCATACATGTATGCATGTGAAAGTTGGACAGTTATGGTGTTGATGAAGAATATTCCCTGTATTATCAATAGAACAACAACAAAAAAAAATCTTTCATAAAGAAAGTACAACCAGAGTACTCCTTAGAGACAAGGATAGTGAAACTTCATCTCACTTACTTTGGACATGTTGTTAGGAGGAATCAGTTCATGGAAAGACACATCACACTAGGAAGAGTAGAGAGCAAAAGAGAGGAAGATTATTAAATAAGGTGGATTGTCACAGTGCTTGCTACAACAGAGGTGAGCAGTTACAGAGATTGTGAGTATGGTATCAGATACAGAAATGTTCAAATTCATTGTTCATAGAGTTGCTGCGAGTTATAGTCTACTTGATGGCACCTAACCACAACTTCACATGTTGTAATTGGGATTTGCACTACAGAAGTTTGGAATAGCAGAAATACAGATCTATACAAGAAAGACAACACAGTAAGCCTGGGGTTAGCTCCTTGGTGGTACCCCAGAATAGTATGACTGTATCCCAGCCCTGCCTACTGAGTGGAATAAACAGCCTCCTCAATGTCTGCTCTCTCCTCCAGGTTGCCATAGTAACTTCTGGAATCCTTACCATTTGAATAATGGAGGACAGTAGTGATAAAGTAACCACTGTCCTGGCTTTTATGAAACAGCCCACATTTGCAGTTCTTGGTAAATGGGTGTGAAGCAGGTAGGGCTAGTTGCCATGAGAACAGGGTAGCAGCTTTCCATTATTTCATCTCTAGAAATCAAAGGAACTTCTCTCTAGTGCCTGATTTTTCATTGCTCTCTAACTTCTTCCCTACTTAGATTTCCCCAACCAGGGAATAGACAAGAATCTGTCTGCCAACTCTGCATGTGGCTATTCATATCCTTGCATACTGAGATAAGAATTTTAATCCCCAAATCTTTCCTGCATTTTTCCTTTCCTTCTCTTTCTGCCACTACCATGGAAATACACTGTTTTATATAGGATGCAGACACCTTTCCTGAGAGTTCACAGAGTGTTATGTTTGGGACAGAGACCCATAGAGTGTTCAAGTGACTCTTCTTCCCACATTAAAATGACATTAGTATGAAATGCAATGACAATAGCAAAGAAGTTAAGCTCCTTGTAGTGAGATCCAGCTTAATTCTAACTGTATGACCTCAGGCAAGCTCATAAAGGTGTGATGTGCTTTTATGCCCTCATCAGAGTCACTAGATGGCTCAAATTGTCAACTTACTCACTTGTTAACTGAAGAGCTCGAGGTTCAAACTCACTCAGACGATTCTTATAAGAAAGTTCTAAAAAAATCAAACATTCAAAAACCTGCAAATTTGTCATGGGTCAGAAACAATTTGATGGTCTCTAGTTAAATTGCTAGTTAAATGGAGAAAGGTTTGAGGTGAATAACAATTTCATCTTGCTCGGATCCACAGCCCTTGCAACGAACAGTTAGAAAATCAAAAGATGAGTTGCAATTGGTCAAATCTGCTGTCAATGACTTCCCCAGAGTGCTAAAAAGAAAAGATTTCAGTCTAGAGACTAAAGTGTGCCTGTTGTGGGCTTCTCAATTGTTTGCCAAGCATTTGCGAGCTGGACAATGAATAAAGATGAAAAAAGAATTTATGCCTTTGAGTTGTGGTGCTAGAGAAGAGTATTATCATACCATGGGCTTCCAAGAGAATAAACACGTCTGTCTTGGAGAAGGAGAAACTAGGTTTTCTCTGAAAGCAAGGATTCTGATGCTCTGTCTCATATTATTTGGGCACGTGTCAGAAGGGAACAGTCTTTAGAGTAGAATATCATGCACTGAAGGGTAAAGAATCAGTGCAAAAGAGGAATTAACCAGAGGAGATGGATTGTCACTATGACTGTGACAGTGGGATCAGATGTATCATAGATGGTGAGGTTGGTTCAGGACAGGATAAGACTCAGAGCTATTGTTCATACCAAGATGTGTGGTAGTCGATTCAATGGCACATAATAATACAACAACAGTTAAACGGCCTATTTCATGAATTACTACTATATGAACAAGTGCCAACTGTAACAAAGGAAAAATTTCAAGTTGCACTGAAGACGCTAGAAAAAAAAAATAAGGCCACAGGAATTGGTGGGATACCAATAGACATGTTTCAACTAACATATGCAGCCTTGGATATCTTCATCAGTCTATGCCACGAAAATTGCAGGACAGCTGCACGGCCGACTAACTAGAAGAGATTCATATTTTTTTCACAATCCCATGAAAAGTGATCCAACAGAATGTAGAAATTATTGGACAATTATTATCACATGCAAGAAAAAGATTTCTGAAGATCATCTAAAAATGGCTGGGACAGCACATTGACAAGGATCTTCCAGAAGTTTAAGCTGTATTTAGAGGAGGCTGTGGCACCAGAGATATCATTGCTGATGTTAGATGGATCCTGGCCAAAAGCAAAGAATACCAGAAGAATGTCTATCTGTGTTTTATTGACTATGCAAAAACATTTCACTGTGTAATTCATAACAAACTATGGCTAATATTGAGAAGAATGGGAACCCCAAAATTCTTAATGTGCTCATATGAAATCTATACCTAGACTAAGAAACTGTTTTCAGAATAGAACAAGAGGACACTGCATGGTTTAAAATCAGAGAGAGTGTGCATCAGGGTCATATCCTTTATCTATACCTTTATCTGTACCTATCCAATCTGTGTGCTGGGCAAGTAATTAATGAAACTGGACTTTGTGAAGAAGAAGGCGGCATCAACATTGCTCACTGAAATTAAGCGTAACTTGTAGCATATACTGCAGAGACCAAGGACTTCAATATGGGTTACATCTTAGCTTCAAGAAAACAAAGGTCCTTACTACTGGGCCAAAAGACAACAACATGATAGATGGAGAAAGGATTCAAACTGTCAATGATTTCACCTTATTTTGATCCACAATGAACACCCTTGATACTAGAAGTTAGGAAGTTAGCAGACATATTGCATTGGACAAGTCTACTGTCAGGGATCTTTTCATAACACTGAAGAGCAGTTATGTCCTTTTGAAGGTAAAGGTGTACCTTATTCAGGCCATGGTCTTTTCCATTACTTGTTATGCATCTGACAGCTGAATAATGAATAAGGATGACAGAAGAAGTAATACATTTGAGATGTGATGTTGGAGAAGAATATTGAATATCTTTGGGGATTTCAAAAGAACAAGCAGATATGTCTTGCAAAAAGCTTCAGTCAGAGTGCTCCTTGAAGGCAAAGATGGTAAAGCTTCATCTCTCATGCTTTGGACATGTTGCTAGGAAAGACTATTCTTTGGAAAGGGATGTCATGCTTGGAAAGGTGAAGGAGGGCCAGCAAAAGATAGAAAGACCCTTAATGAGATGGATTGACATGATTGCAGCAGTGGGCTTAAGTGTAAGATGGTGAGAATGGCATAGGATAGGTGAAGATTAAATCTGTTGTTCATAGTCATATTTGACTTGATGATATAGTTCATAGTCATACTCGACTCAATAACACAACAACAGGTAAATGATCTAGAGTGTAAAGAGTTGCACTGGCAAAGCAAAGATAGATGATTTGAATCCATCAGATGCTCTGAGGAGAAGATGGAAAATCTCCTCCCATATTATTTACAACTTCTGAAAACTGGCTGGATTCTTCCAACAATAACAATGAGAGAGAAAAGAGTTAAGTTGTGATATTGGAGTTGTTAAGTATTTAATTTTACTTGGATTCACAATCACCCTCATGTTACTCAAGAAATTAAAAGAGAAGGTAAAAAAAATAAATAAAAGACATGTTGCATTGGGGTGGGGGGGAGGAATTTGTTAACTACCTCAGCAAAATGCTAAAGCAAAAAGACATTGGTTTAAAGACTAAGGTGCCATGGTATTTTTTACTGTTTCAAATGCACCTGAACATTGGACAATAGATATGGAACCCAAGAATTGGTTAGTTTAAATTTTAGTATTGGTACAGTATGTTGAATATTCCACAGACTGTTGAAAGAACAAATCTATCCGGGAGGAAGAGTCTCCTTCGAGAGAAGGGTGGTGAACCTTAGTCTCACATACCTTGGGCATATTGTCAGAAGGGGCCAGTCTTGGGGAAAAAAATATGCTCAGAAATGTAGAAAGTCATTGAAAGAGAGTAAGACTTCCAATGAAGTGAGATGATACAGTGAGTTTAACAATGGACTTCTGTATGGCTTAGACTGTGATGATGGCCAGGATAGGGGAAGGTTCAGATCTGTTGTTAGTAGAGTCCCTTGATGATACCTAACAACAACAGCAACAATGGTTAAATGATACAATGAATACTATCATTTTACTCATTTAACAAAGATTTAATGTGCTAATGATTCTAAATCACAGTGTTGTTAGGTACCATCGAGATGATATCAACTGATAGGGATCCTATGAATAACAGATCTAAACCTTCCTGCATTCTGTGACATCCTCATGATCTCTGATATGCTTGCAAGCATTATTACAGTTACTTTGTTAGGCAATCTTCTTGAGGGTCTTTCTTTTTCTTTGACCATCTACCTTTCCCGGAATGATGTCTTTTCCAAGTACTTGTCCATCCTGACATGCTCAAAGTATGTGAGACAACAGTTTCACTATACTCACCTTCAGGGAACATTCCATTTTCAGTTCTTTCAATACAATGTAATGATTTGAAGGAGTTGATTCTTCTGTCATCCTTATTCATTGTTCTAATTTAGGATGCATAGGAAGCAATTGAAAAGGCCATGGCTTGGATCAGGAACACCTTAATCATTAAAGTGGCATAGTTGTCTTGGAGACAGTAATGCCAAGTTTGTCCTTGGAAACTTGGATTATGAAGGTCTGTCCCACATACTTTAGGCACATGGCCAGGAGAAATTGGTCCTTGGATAATGACATCATGCTCAGAAGGGTGAGGAACAGCCGAGGAGAGGAAGTTCCTGGGTGAGATAGATTAATACAGTAACTACAGCAATGAGGCTTGGTGTGTCGGAACCACTGAGACTGGCTCAGATCAGGCCAACTTCTGAGCTGCTGTATATAGAGATTGCAGGTGACTTGACAGCACATAACAACAACTACCACCTATGGTCAACGGGTATTTTTTAATATTTTAATTTATTTTCATAATAATATCTTTATAGTTTGTTTCATTCATGTACATTGTTTTAGATAATAATTCATTTTACATTGTGTTTCATACAATCATTTATATACATTCTATTTTATGTTATTTTTAGTCCAGTTTATTCATAAAATTCAAATATAATGTTTTTACACCAGATCCTTCCCATTTCCCTCCCTCCCATAAAATTGTATGACCCGGTGATTATACCCCATCCCCCACCTTGGATCATCAAGGATAGTCTGCTTCCACCCTCTTCCCCCTTTGGATCATAATACTCATTCTACAATAATGATTTTATACAGTATTTGTCCTTGTGGGACTGCATTATTTCACTCATCATAATGCTCTCTAGTCTCTCCCAAGTTAGATAGCAATTTCCAAAATCATTGCACTTGCATGCTGTGTATTCCATCATGTGAATGTGCCATAATTTCTCAATCCAATCAGTTATGGTTGGACATCTGAATGGTTTCCATGTTCTTAAGATGGTGAATAATGCTGCTATGAACATTGGTGTATAAATCTCCATTTATGCCTCAGTTCTTGTTTTTTCATGGTATATGCAAAGCAGTGGAACAGCTGAGTCATATGGAATTTCTATATTCAGCTTTTTGAGGAAGTGCCAAACTGCCTTCCAGAGTGATTGTATCATTTTTCCAGCAGGGTGAAAATAAAACCTACCAACCGGGAACAAACATTTGGCAATACCAGCTCAGACAATCATCTCATAACTAAAATATACAGAATGCTCCTGGGCCTCCACAAAAAGACTATTAATTACAAAATGGACAAAAGACATGGAAAGAATTTTCACAGAGAAATATATACAAATGACTAACAGACACATGAAGAAGTGATCAAAATCACTAGTAAAGATGCAAATCAGAACCACATGGAGATAGCACTCCAGTAGCTGTGGCAAAGTTTAACAGGACAGCAAATAATAAATGTTAAAGAGGATATGGAGAGATAGGTCAACTGATTTTTGAGGAGAGGATGGAAACAGATAAGTTGGGTAATGAAAGCCTCCTTAACAAATGGTACTGGGAAAATTGGAAAACTATCTGTAGAACATCTCTTTCTTTACATGTTTGAATTCTTTTTGTCTTCTCTTTCTTTTCTTTTGTTAAGTTTACCAATAGTTTGTCTATTTTTTTTTTTTTTTTACCCTTTCTAAGAATCAACTCCTGGTCTTGTTTTTTTTTTTTTTTAATTTTTTTTTCTGGTCTTGTTTTTTATTTCAACTGTTTTCTATTTTTTTTATCTCATTGATTTCAGCTCTTGTTCTTATAATTTTCTTTCTTCTGGAGGCTTTGGGCTTAGATTGTTATTTTTTTTTTTTCTATTTGATGAAGATAGTGAGTTAGTTCATTGATTTTGCTTCTTTCCTCCTTTTTTTTATGTATTTAGCTAATGCTATCAACTGTGCCATGAGGATAGCTTTAGCTGTATCCCAGAGGTTTTGGAATGTCATATTTTCATTATCATTTCTTTTGAGGAATGTTTTTAATTCCTTTTTTATTTCTTCTATAACCCAATACTATTCTAGCAGGACATTACTTAGAGTTCATGTGAGTGGTGATCTGTCCTTTTCCCTTGTCATTAATTTGTACTTTTATGACATTTTTGTCTGAGAAGATACTTTGTATTAAGACAATGTTTTTGAGGTTTTTTGGGGGGATGGGGCTTTTTGTTTCTTAATTATTTATAATTCTTGATAATGTACCACGTTCACTTGAGAATAAAGTACCTCACATTTCAGTTGGGTTATTTACCCTGAATCCATCCACAAGATAAAGTTAGCTAATTGTTTAGTTTAGATCTTTTGCCTAATTGTTAAGTTTTTCTGAGCTCATGAGATTAGTGTGTTAAAGTCTCCTATAACATTGTGGTGCTGTTTTTTTTTTTCTCAACTCTGTTAACCAAGATTTTCTGTATTTTGCAGGTGTATCATTTGGTGCATAGATGTTGACCAAGTTTGTATCTTCTTGATCTATTTTTACTTTAATATACTGTCCTCTTTTTTTCCTATTTTTAAAAAAGAAAATTTTTATTTTTTACTGGTTTATTTACAAAGTCTTCCACAAATGTAGTCAATCTGATTCCCATGAAGTCAATCAGGTAAGAATCATGTGTAAAGTCATCATTTGTGTCTTTTTAAAAAGGTATTTGCAATAAATGTTATTATAAATACAAAATTCAATCTTTCTGTTTCCAACCTGATTTATATGACCAAGCCCATATTTTCCAATTACCATTCTTTCTTCACTGTTTCCCACTTTTGCATTCTAGTCATCAATTATTATTAATGCATCTTCATTTCATGTTCAGTCAATTTTAGACTACAAGATTTGGTAAAAAAAGTGGGTCAGGTCATCATTTATTCATATTCAAGTTCAAACTGAGGCTGAAGAATATGAAGATAGATCCACAAGAATCAAAGTATGAACTTGAATCAATTTCATCTGAATTTCAAGGTCATCTTAAGAACAGTTTTGAGGCATTGAAAAACTAATAATTGAAGTCAAGAGGAGTATGGGATGATATCAAAGATATCATCCATGAAAAAAAGCAAAAGACCATTACAAAAATGGAGAAAAAAAAGAAAAAATCAAAATAGATATCAGAAGGGATTCTAAAGATTGCACTGGAATGTTGAGAAACCAAACAAAAGGAAAACATGTCAAAGTGAAAGAGCTGAACAGACTATTTCAAAGGGCAGCTCATGAGGACAAAGTAAAGTGTTGTTATGGAATGTGAAGAGAGATGCAATTGGAGATTAAATAGGAAAGAACTCACTTTGTATTTCTCATGCTGTAAAAACTGAAAAATAAATTTAAGCCTCATGTCACAATAGTGAAAGATGCTATGGGCAATATATTGAATGACCCAGAAAGCATCAAAAGAAAATGGAGTGAATACATAGAGTATAAAGAATTGATTGACACTGAAAATTTTCAGAAAATACCATATGAACAGGGGCCAATGGTAATGAAGGAGGAAGTAGAAATCTCATGGAAAGCATTGAGGGGGAAACGCCCCAAGAGTTGATGGGATACCAAGTGACTTATTTAAATTAACAGACACAGCCTTGGATGCACTCACCAGTCTATCCCTGGCAATTTTCTGGCTGACAGATTGAAAGAGAAGAATATTTGTTCCCATTTCTATTTGTCCCCATTCCCCAAAAATGTTATTCAACTGAATGTGGAAATTACTGAACAATATTAATATCACATATAAGCAGAATACTGCTGAAGACTATTCAAAAATGGTTAGAACAGTACATAGATAGAGAACTCTCTAGATGTTCAAGCAGGATTAAGAAGAGGCAATAACACCAGGTATGTCATTACTGAGGTCAGATGGATCCTCGCTGAATGTGAGGAATATCAGAAGAATGTTTATTTGTGCTATATTGACTATGCAAAGGCATTTAACTGTGTAGATCATAACTAGTTGCTGCTTACAGCGAAAAGATGGGGATCTCAGAGCACTTAATCATGTTCATGTGGAAATTATACCTGGACCAGAAGGCTGTTGTGTTAACACACAGAAGGGAACACTGCATGGTTTAAAATTGGAAAGGGAGAATGTCATGGTTGTATTTTATACACACACACACACACACACACATTGGAAGCAGCAGTGACATTCACTTCCTAAACAACATGCCTCCGAAAACTCTCTATGAACTTTGATAAATGACAATAGTAGTAGAAAGGCTTCAGGCCTTTTGTTCATAGGGTCACTATAAGTTGTGCTCAACTTGAAGCCAATCAACAATAATAACACACACACACACACACACACACACACACACACACACACCCCACACACATACTTCAAGTATAATTAGTGATAGATCTTGGAATATTTGGTAGAATTCATCTGTGAATCCTTCTGGTCCAGGACTTTCCTTCTGGGTATGTCTTTTATGACCTGTTCAATTTCTTCTTCTATGATGTTCTACATCAGTCCATGAAAACCTGGGTAGGTCAAGATTTTCAAGGAATTTATCCATTTCCTCTAGCTTTTTTTTTTTAATTTATCAGAGTATAGCTTTTTAAAGTATTCTGATTTAATTTCATCTGGTCCTGTTCTGATGTCACCTTTCATTTCTTAGTTGAGTTATCTCTGTCTTCTTTTTTTTTCTTTTGTTAAATTTGATAGTGGTTTGTCAATTTTACTGACCCTTTTGAAAAACCAGCTCCTGATCTTATTGATGGCTTCAAATTTTTTTTTTCTGTTTTCTATCTTATTGATTTCACCTCTTGTCCTTTCTTCTAGAGGCTAGTGTCATTCTTTTTCTATTTGATGAAATTATTAAGTTAGAGCGTTGATTTTTCTTCTTTTATTTTTTTTTCTTCTTTTTAATTTGTTGAGGTTTGCTTTGTGTCCTAATATATGGTCAGTTCTGGAAAATGTACCATGTGCACTTGAGAAGAAAGTGAATTGAGTTTTAGTTGGGTGCAGTACCCTGAATACATCTACAAGGTAGAGTTGGCTGATTGTATACCTTAGATCTTCTGCATCTTTGTTGAATTGTTTTTTGTTGTTGGGGTTTGTGTGTGTGTGTGTGTTGACCTACCTTTTGATGATAGTAGTGTGTTGATGACTTTTACAACTATTGTGATGCTGCCTATTTCTTTCTTCAATTCTGTTAACCATTGTGTTATATATTTTGCAAGTCTATCAATTGGTGCATTAATGTTGACCAAGGTTATGTCTTTTTGGTCTATCATGCCTATAATAAGTATGTAATGCCTTCTTTATCTTTTATGATAGTTTTCATTCTGAAGTCCATTTTATCAGAGATTACTAATGCCACTCTTTGTGTGTGTGTGTGGTTGCTGTTTGCTTGATGTATATTTTTTTCCCCCAGCCTTTGATTTTGAGGCCGTCTTTTTCTTCTTATTGGATATGTGTCTCTGGTAGACCACATTTTGATGGGCTTTGTTTTTTTTTTATTTATTCTGCTACTCTTTTTCTCTTAATTGGTGTATTTGGTCCACTCCCATTAAGTGTGATTATTGTCAGGTCAAGTTTTACTGTTGCCATTTGGCTGCTTTTCTTTTTCTATTATTTCTAGTTACTATGGTCCATTCTCTTTTCTTTGGCATCTTTATGTGAAGGACTTCACTTAAAATTTCTTATAGCTTTTGACTCATTTTCACAAATTCCTTAAGTACCTTCTTTCCCCAAAGGATCAAATTTCTTCTTCATATTTGATGGAACTTTTCTGGGTATAGGATCCTTGGCTGGCAATTGTTTTCTTTCAAATTTCTGAATATGTGTTCTGTATTGTGTTATAGCTCGCATCATTTCTGCTGAAAAATCAGAATTTAATCTAATTGTTTTCCCTTTATAGATGACTCTTTGTTCTTCTCTTACTGCTTTTAATAGTCTATCCTTCCCCTTTAATTTGGAAAATCTGAATATGATATGTCTTCATCTTTTTCTTTTTTAGTTTAGTCTATTTGGTGTTCGCTGTGTTTCTTAAATGTAAATTTCCTCATTCTTAAAAATACCAGGAAAGTGTTCTTTTAGAACTTTTCCCACATTTTTTTCAATGACCTACCTGTCACTCCTCTGTTCTGGAATTCCAATCACATGAATGTTATTCCTTTTCTTATTATCCCACATGAGTGTAATGTTTTCTATATGTTTCATCTCTGATTTTTCTTCTAACATTTTTCCTGTGGGTCTCTTGTCTTCCAGCTTACTTACTCAGTTTCCCATCTCTTCATTTCTATTTTTACATCCCACCAATGTGTTGGACAATTCTGCCAGTTCTGTCTTAATATCTTGTATTGCATTTTCATGCTTTTCTGTTATTTCCAGTACTGTGCTGGCTGTACTCTCTCTGTCTTGCTATGATTTTTCAGTTCTTGTGTATCTTTATCTATACAATTAATTATTTCTTCTATCATTGGCATTTTCTTCTATAGCTGTTCAAGTGGCTCTTCATCAATATATTTTTTTTTCTGGATTGCTGTCTCTGGAATATTTGCTCTCCTATTGACATCCATTGTTTCTTCCATCATTTACATCTTCTGTTGTTGTTGTTGTTGTTGTTATGTGCCATCGAGTCGTTTGCGACTCATAGCGACCCTATGTACAACAGCCCTAAACCCTGCTCTGTCCTGTGCCA
>NW_006400184.1:853226-862125 GCF_000299155.1 Elephantulus edwardii | reverse complement strand
AAGGTATGGAGATAGGACACATCCCTGGCACACACCCGTCCCAATTTTGAACCATTCAGTGTTGCCCTGCTCTGTTCTGACGACTGCCTCTTGGTCCAAGTATAGCTGTTCAAATATCACCACATCAACATATTTCTCCTGTTTCTTTCTATCTGGGGTATTCAGTTGGTCTGTTGTTTTTTCCATTATGACTGGGGCAGACTGCTGCTTCCTTGACATTATGTGAGTCTTTCCTTAGGAGACGACCCAAGGCAAGGCAATGGTTTGTGGAGGATTTATATATTGGTTCTCCCTTCTTAGGAACAATAGTTAACCTGGAGTGAGATGAACGTTGCCCTCCTGATACTGCAGCTTGACCTGGCCTCTTCCTCTTGAGCATATAAATTTTACTTGATAAAAGTAGACTCAAAATATCTGTGATATTTGAGAACCTGGTGTTGGACAGCAAGGGTGACACCTAGGTGGTCTCTAGAAGGTGGGGCAAAATGGGGTCTACAGGCTGTAAGGGCAGTGGTCTAATGTTCTGGGTAGTATTGTGATCTGGGCCACACTGAAACAGTCAGGCAGTGGTTCTGTTGCTGGTCAGGGTCTGAGTGCACTGAGGCTGGTCCAAAGCCTATAACAGACACAGAGGAAGTGGTGGCTGGAAAATGCTCCAAAGCAAGCCATGTCACACAGACCTTGGCATCTTGCAGTAGAGTGATGATAAGGTCCTCTAATGAGCATGTCTCACAAGAAGGACATGTCTTGCAAGAAGAGTGTACTTACCTTCTTTCTTTGTCTTTCATAGTGACTTTCATCCTTAAGGGTAATTTATCAGAGGTGAATATTGCCACTCTTGCTTTTTTGTGGATGTCATTTGCCTGTTGTTTTTTTTTTCCTAGCCTTTAATTTTTAGCCTATCTTTTTCCTTGTTTCTTAGATGTTCCTCTTATAGGCAACATATTAATAGACTTTGGGTTTTTTAATCTATTCTGACACTCTTTTTATCTTAATTGGTGTTTTTACATCATTCACATTAAGTGTGATTATTGACAAGGATAGGTTTTATCACTGCCATTTTGCTATGATTCTTTTTCTGTTTGTCCTAGTTTCTGTGGTCTACCAACTTTTTCCTTTGGTGTCTTTTGTGAAAGACTTGCCTTAGAATTTCTTGTTGTGTTAATCTTGTGCTAAAAAACTTAAGTTTCTCCTTTTCTGCAATTGACCTAGTTTTTCCCTCATATTTAATGAATAGCTTTGCTGGGTACAGAATCCTTGGCTGGTGACTGTGGTTTGGTTTTTTTTCCAGCCCTTTGTATATGCTATCACATTGTATTTTTGCTGGAATGGTTTCTGCTGAGAACTTAGAATTTAATCTAATTGCTTCTCCTTATAGGTAATACGTTGTTTTTCCCACACTGCTTTTAGTATTCTGTCCTAATCTTTGATTTTGGAGAATTTCATGCTATCTTAAGGCTTTTCTTTTGAGGTATTGTGTGTTTGGGTTCTCCAAGTTTCTTGAATGTGAATTCCCTCATCCTATTTGATACCCCATAAGTTTTCTTCTAGTACTTCTTCCATAATTTTCTGTCCTTTGCCTGCCTTCTTTCAGTTCTTTAATTCTAAGATTTGCTTTCTGACGGTATCCCATATGATTCTAATTTTTCATTTCTGTTCCACCTCCTTTCTGTTTTTTCCTCTAGTATGTTCTCATTAAAATTCTTATCTTTCATCTCACTTTTTCTCTGTTCCATCTCTTCTGTTCTGTGTTTTTGTACCTCCAACATGTTGAAACTTCTGCCTTTTTTGGTCTTGATTGCATTTCCATACATTTCTACTATTCCCAGCACTGTGTTGTCTATACCCTCTCTGTCTTGTAATGATTTTTTTTAACTTATTCTACCTTTTCACATATAGTTTTAATTCTTTCTTCCATCTTCTGAAATTCTTTTCAGTAGTTATTCATATTCCTCCAAAACAATATATTTCATCTGGCTTTCTGTCTCCGGGGAGTTTGCTTTATTTCTGGCTATCCTCCCTAGTCATTATCCAGCTCTCTGATGCATAGCAAGTGATTTCACCTGTATCAGGTGGACCTTAGTCTCCAGAGTGACACACGGCTCTTCAGTACATTGGACAGGTCCCTAACTGCAGGCTTTCCCATCGCAAAACATCTTTTCATTTCCTGGATGCTGGAGCCAAGAATGTTGACTGTGGAGCCAAGCAAACTACAGCTGTGAACAATCTCAATCTCTTCACCATCCATCCTCATGTTGCCAGTTGGTCCATTAATGAGAATCTTTGTCTTCTTGATACTGAGCCTTAATCCAAAATGAAGGCTGCAGTCCTTGACCCTCTGCAACAAGTGCTTCATGTCCTCCTCAGTTTCAGCAAGCAGGGTTGTGTCATATGCATAACACATATTTTGATGGATCTTCCACCAATCCTGATGCCATACTTCTCCTCATAGAGTCCAGCCTCCTGGATAATCTGTTATGCATACAGGTTGAAAAGGTATGGATATAGGACACACCCCTGGTGTACTCCCTTCCCAATTTTGAACCATGCAGTATTTCTTGCTCTCTTCTGACAACTGCCAAGTATAGGTTTTGCACTAGCGTGATCAAGTGTTCTGGGAGGATGACAGAAGAAAAATTTATTCCTGTCAGTTGTGGTGTTGGAAAAGAGTGCTGAATATCCCAAAGACTGCCAAAGGACAGATATGTCTTGAAGAAGGTGCAACCAGAATGCTCTTTGAAGGTAAGGATGATGAATCTTTGTCTCACATACTTTGTCATGTTGCTATAAAAGATTATTTCCTGAGAAAAATATCATGCTTGGAAAGGTAGAGGGACAGCAAAGGATAGGAAGAACCTCAACCAAGTGGATTGACATAGTTAATGCAGCACTTTGAATGTGCTTGAGTAAACTGGTGATTGTGAAGTTGGCATAGGATAGGGCAGGGTTCATATCTGTTGTTCATAGGGTCACATGCATCATAGTCAACTTGAGGGCACTTAACAACAAAAACAACAACCCCTAATTAAAAGCACTTGGGTGACCTAGTGGTAAGAAACTGTGCTGCAATTCCAAAGGCAAGTGGTTTGAATCCACTAGCTGCTCTATAAAAGAAGGATGGACAATCTCTTCTTGTTTGACTTAATGCCTCTGAAAACTTTCTGGAGGGTCAGCTGTGAATCAGTTCCAACTCCATACAACTACCCTTTTTAAATAGGCACTTATTTAAATTTCTTTTAAGTAATCTTTATTTTAAATTGTTGCTTTCTTATGAGAAACCTTTATAGATTGCTCTCTAAGGTTCAGGCACTCCACTACATGCCTCATTTGTTTCTCACATTGATGTGAAAGCTAATAATCGTCAAACTAAAGCTGTGAATCTCAATCTCTTCGTTATCCATCCTGATGCTGCCAATTGGTCCAGTGATGAGAATTTTTGTCTTCTTGATATTGAGTCTTAATCCATATTGAAAGCTGCAGTCCTTGACCACAACACAGAAGAGGGAACTGGGAGGAGGCAGTATTTAGTACAGACCAGGAGCTCTGATCTTCCCTTTTACTCCCCTGCCAGCATCCTTAGGCTTTGAAACATTTCACTTCCCCTTAGATGCCTGATAAACAGCAGGGCTGAAGCACTGTAGAGTGAAGCCTATAGCTCCTGTATTATGAAACATCATTCTTGGTAGTACCTTGCTTACGATGCAATGTGGGGCTCATGTAGAGGAGTTTCCACTTTCACCGGATAGCTTTCTGACATAGAAGGCCTACACATTGTGCAATTGTTGCCTGTTGTTTACTATCTTCTGTTTGTATGCAGTTAAAGTGGTTTTCATTTGGGAACACTATGAATGTCCTTTGTGTATAGCTCCACCTGACTAGACAGATGTATCATTTGTGGAAGGGAATACTGTGAGTGGAAATTTTGAGACAATCTATGTGTGAGAGAGAAATTGAAGCTCAAATGGAAATGTCCTGTCCATGATTTATACCCACAAAAATTAGAGGCAAAATAAAAACCACAGAAGTGGTTTGACTCCAGATGCAGTACTTGGTACATAAAAAACCCTCTAATACAATACTCTAATATTGAGAAACAATTCCTCAAGAATGGGTTTTAAATGTGTCAAGATTTTTTAATTAACTTTTTAGAAGAAAACATTCTTTCCTTCAGCATTTTTTTTCATGTACAGTTCATCAACAATGATGATATAGTTAATTTTGTGTCTCTATTCTCCCTATATTTAACCCTGTGAGAAGTTCTTAATTTTATTTAGACTTGCTGTTTTCCATTTGGTTTTACATAGGCCATTCTTTAAAAGTGCTATTTATAATCAGTGACTTATTCATTGAAATATCCTTGCTAAAAAAAATATAAGTGGTGAGTATACAGTTGGACCTCACTGGATGAACTGCCTACATAGGAATCAGACTGACTACATCTGTGGGAAGAATTTGGAGAAACTTAATATCAGCAGTCAAAACTAAACCTCATACTGACTGTGGAACAGACTATAAATTACTCATATGCAAGTCCAAACTTAACCTGAAGAAAATTTTATAAGTACTCAAGAACAAAAATACAACCTTGAATCTATCCTACATGAATTTAAAAACCATTCCAAAATAGGTTTGAGGGATTGAACCTTATGGTTGAAGATCCGATGAGTTGTAGGATGACACCAAGGTTATCATCCATGAAGAATGCAAAAAGTCATTACAAAGACAAAGGAGAAAGAAAAGACTAAAATGAATGTTAGAAAAGACTCTGAAAATTGCCCTAGAAGATTGAGAAGTCAAAGCAAAGCAAAGCAAAGCAAAGCAAAGCAAAGTCAAAGTAAAGGAGAAGAAAGGAAGATTTCAAAGAACAGCTCGAGAAAACAAAATAATTTATTATAACAAAATTTTCAATGAGCTGGAATTAGAAAATAAAAAAGGAAGAATTTTTGGTAGTATTGTTATTTTCACTATATTGAGTCTTCCTATCCAGGAACAGGGAGCGTTTTCCTTCTATTAAATCTCACTGTTTTTTGTAGCGTTTTTAGTTTACTTCTAGTTGCCTTCTGTGTCTCTAGTTAGGTTTATTCCCAAGCATCTCAATTTATAGTTGGCTATTACAAATTACATTGCTTCTTTGTTTAGTTATCTGTATTTTGTCTGTTACTATAGGGAAATTCAGCTTATTTTTATATATTGATCTAGTATCCTGCCACTCTCCTAAATTGGTTTACCAGTTTTCTGGTTGAGTTCTTGGAGTTTTCTGTGTACACTATCATATTGTCTGCAAATAGCAACAGTTTTATCACCTCTTTGCCAATTTAGGTGCCTCTTATTTCCTTCTCTTGTCTTACTGCCCTAGCAAGTACATTCAATACAATATTGAATATGAATGGTGACATTGGGCATCCTTGTCTGTCCATTTTTCATAAGTGTAGTGCCTTTAGTGTTTAACCATTGAGAGTAATGTTGATTCTTGGTTTTGTGTTTTCACTATCTTGAGGAAATTCTCTTCTATTCCCATTTTTGCTATTTTATGTGTTTAATGTAATCCAAATACAGATACCAAACTAATTTTTCAAAGAGATAGAAAAGGCAAATGGAAAGTTAATTTGAAGAGGAAAGAAAAATAAGCAAAACACTTCTGAAAAGTTAAGATCAAGTGAGACATAGCACTCCATGATCTCAAAACCTACATCACAGTGGCACGCAAGAAGAGTGACGTGGCACGCAAGCAGAGCGACACAACGCAGTAAATCTTATTTGCTGATGACTGGTGACTTGGCAGCTTAATATATGGGAACAGACTGCAACCCCTAACTCCCAGCGCTGCCCAAGCCCTGCACCCCCATCCCTGCCACAGCACCATGTCCAGGGACACCACCCCACCACCATCCCACACTTTTGGCACAGCCTGGTGGACTCGCCACAACCCTGCACCCCCTGGCGGTGCTCCAGGGGCTGTAGAGACTCCTTCACGCAACACAACAACAGCCGTGGACAATACGATTCTGAGTCAGCACACAAAGGAACACCATGGAGACAACCATCATCTGAAGCCACCAGTCAAGCTGCTGTGGGACTGATCTGCCACGAGAAAGGCTGGTAGGATCCTAATTGGGTTTTCTTGGGCAACGCCCATTGTCTGGGAGAGTTCCCAAGGTTGAGCCTACTGGTGGGAATTTGGCTGAGCTCTCTCAGGGCAGACAACTGCCCAGGAAAGAGTGGTTCAGTGATAATTTGGTGGAACTTTTGTGGACACTGCAGACCAGCCAGAGGCGAGTGGGATGGTGGAAATTTGACTTTGTCTTGTTGAGTCCCCTTGACCCAGGAGCCTTCCTGGTTAGGGGCCACATTGCAAGGGCAACTGCATGGGCACCACTGGACAGGGACCAGTGAATGAAAACCACTGGGTGGGAGACGGACAGCTGGAATTTGAAAAGGGACCCCAGTTGTAAGCACACCCAGACAACTGAGGCCTGAGCGAGGTCCTCCAAGTGGTTGACCTGCCCTTGTGATTGCTGCAACCACGTGCATGCCCTTCCCTATTTGGCTCCACACCTGTGTCTACACATCTGGTTAATCAACCTGCCTTTAAACCAGAGCACCTTGACCTATCTTACTGACAAGACGCTGTTATCACAGGCTCTGACCTGAAAATTACCTGGAGTCAGACGTTCAGAGAAAAGCACAAGTAAGATAGCTACCCAACTGATCTCTAGAGCATTATCTTCATCGAGAACATATCAATGTCTTGAAGAAAGCAAGCTGTCCCACACAATACACAAGCACAAATGAAGATATCACCCCCAAAGGGTGACACAGTATCAATGGATTTCCTGAAGCCAAAAAGTATGATGGAACTTTCTGACACAGAATTTAAAAGAACAATGATGGAATATTTTCAATGGATGAAAGACAAACTTGATGAATTGCAGGATACTACGAACAAAAAACAGGAGGAACTAAAAAAACAAAAACAGTCCAGAACAATGTAGAGAAAACAAACGAGGCATTAGCAGCACTGGAAAACCAAGAAACCACTATCCAAAATATGAGGTCCAATGTTTCAGATGCTGTCAACATGATGGAGGGGCACATGAACAGAGTTGAAGAGATGGAACAAAGAACCAATGAAAGAGAAGACAAAAAATGAAGATAAAGACAGACTAAAAATAAAGGTTGGGGGGAAAATATACCAAGCAAACAGCAACCAGAAAAAAGCAGGAGTAGCGATATTAATATTTGATAAAATAAATGTCAATGTAAAAAGCATCACAAAAGACAAGAAAGGTCATTATATAATGTTGAAAGGGTCAATAGAACAAGAGGACATGACAATAATAAATATCTATGCACCACATGAAAGACGTGAAAAATATATAAAACAAACATTAACAAAACTAAAAAAGGAAATAGACAACACTACTATAATACTTGGAGACTTCAATACACCCCTCTCAAGAAAAGATAGAACTACCAGAAAGAAACTCAACAAAGATACTGAAGAATTAAACCATACAATAAACCAACTTGACCTCATAAATATTTACAGGCTAATGCACCCCCCCAAAAAAACACAGTATACCTTCTTCTCCAATGTATATGGAACATTCTCTAGAATAGATCACATTCTGGGACACAAGACAAGCATCAATAAATTAAAAAACATAGAAATAATACAAAGCATCTTTTCAGACCATAATGCTACAAAATCAGAAATTAATAATAGGACAATAAAGGAGGGAAAAAAACATGCATTTGGAAGCTGAGCAACACCTTGCTTGAACACGACAGGGTACTAGAAGAAATAAAAAATGAAATTTAAAAGTTTCTTGAAACAAATGACAATGAAAACACCACTTACCAAAACCTCTGGGAAACAGCCAAAGCAGTAATTAGAGGTCAATTTATAGCAATAAGCAAACACATCAAAAGGCAAGAAAAATTAACCATTGATTCTCTAACTCAACATCTTCAGCATATTGAAAAAGAGCAGCAAGAAAACCCGACACCCTCTAAAAAACCCGAAATTATAAAAATTAGAGCAGAAATAAATGAAATTGAAAACCGAAAAACAATCAAAACTATCAACAAAACTAGGAGTTGGTTCTTTGAAAAGGTCAATAAAATCAGCAAACCATTAGCAAAACTCACAAAGGAAAAGAAAGAGAAAACACAAATAATGCGAATAAGAGATAAGTCAGGCAACATCACAACAGAACCAATGAAAATACAAAAGCTAACATTAGAGTATTATGAAAAATTATACACAAACAAATATGAAAACCTAGAGGCAATGGACAAATACCTAGAAATGCACAACCTACCTAAACTAACTGAAACGGAAATTGAACATCTGAACAGACCCATTACAAAAGAAGAAATTGAAAAGGTAATACAACAACTTCCAACCAAAAAAAAAAAACCCTGGACCAGATGGTTTTACTAGTGAATTGTATCAAACATTCAAAGAGAAATTGTCACCAATTCTACATAGACTATTTCAGGAAATAGAGAAAGATGGAATTCTCCCAGATTCGTTCTATGAAGCAAACATATCGTTGATACCAAAGCCAGGAAAGGACACCACCAAAATAGAAAACTATAGGCCAATATCTCTTATGAACATACATGCAAAAATACTGAATAAAATCCTGGCCAATAGAATTCAACAATACATCAAAAAAATAATCCATCATGACCAAGTGGGCTTTATAAGAGGTATGCAAGGGTGGTTCAACATAAGGAAAACAATGAATGTAATTCATCATATTAACAAAGCAAAGAAAAAGAGCCACATGATCCGATCGATTGATGCAGAAAAGGCCTTTGACAAAATCCAACACCCTTTCCTGATGAAAACACTCAACAAAATAGGATTAGAGGGGAATTTCTTCAACAT
>NW_006400184.1:842538-851276 GCF_000299155.1 Elephantulus edwardii | reverse complement strand
CCAAATTCTCTGTAAATGTTCATTAAAATTATTTAAGACAATAAAATAAAATATAAAAAAATACACCAAAAAACCCCCACAAAAACAAAAACAAAAAAAAAAAGAAAGAAAAACACCCCTACATCACAGCTGTGACAACCAAACCAGCATGGTACTAGTAGACCTAGGAGTAAAGCCCCAAACCATAAAGATCATAAAAGACAATATGGGGCCAAACTTAGAAGCCCTACCCATGTTATAAATAGGCTTGACATTTACCCAGAAATATGTAACCAGAAAAGGACAACATCAATGAATAAGACCTTGTAAAAGTTAAGTTCCTGTGTTTATAAAAAATGTTTTCCAATAAGGTGAATAAAAAACCCCTACTGACTGGGAAAAAGCATTCAGCAATACCATCTAAGACAAGAGCCTGATAATGAAAGTTTATAGACTACTACAGGGTCTCCACAAGATAAAAACCAATAACGCAATTACATAAGACATAGAAAGACTTTTCACAGAGGAAGACAATCTGATGGCCAACGGACACATAATGAAATGCTCAAAATCACTGGCAATAATCAGAGAGATGTAAATCAAAACTAGAAGGAGACACCATCTCATCTCAGTAGCAGTGGCAAACTTTAACAGGAAAACAAGCAATAAATGCTGGGAGGATTCAAACTCAAATACATTATTGGTGAGATTGTAACATGGTACAATTACTCTGGAAGGCAGTTTAGCATTTCCTCAAAAAGCTGAACATCTACTGCTAAAAAACATGTTGTTGTTGTTGTTGTTGTTGTTATGTGCCATTGACCCTATGTACAACAGCCCTAAACTCTGCTCTATCCCGAGCCAATCTTAGTGCCTCCAACACACCTATCTCCATTACCCCAGTGACTGAATCAATCCATCTCTCTGAGGGTCTTCCTCTCCTGTGCTGTCCCTGTATGTCCCCAAGCATGATGTCCATCTCCAAAGACTGATCCTGCCTTGCAACATGTCCAAAGTATGTCAGATGAAGCTTCAGAATCCTTGCTTCCAAGGAGCAGCCTGGCTTCACCCTCTCCAGTACGAACCTCTTTGTTCTCCTAGCAGTCCATGGTATACCTAGAGGAAAATTGAACTAAGATACAAGCAGAGATTTGTACATTGATGTTCATAGCAGCTTTATTCACAATAGCAAGAACATATAAACATCCCATCAAATGTCCATCAACTAATGAATGGATTGAGAAATACTATACAGCACTTAGGAGCAACTATTTCAAAGAATATTAACTAACATGTTTCTCACGTTATTTCAGACTGGTAAGCCTTATGTTGAGTGAACTCTGTCTCATAAGGATAAATAGCATTAGACTATTATTATAGAAATAGAAGATACCTAGCAGATGTGTATAAAAGTCCAAAGGTGGAGGGGGAGGGATGTTGAGTGTGAAGAGAGAGGGAAATCACAGGGTCACAGAGTTTGATGGGCAGAGGGAAAGAGGAAATATCCCGTGAGGACTTAAAAAGAGCAAGTCACAATGTGCAGGAATGATTGTATAAAGCAAGATGTGAACAAAAGAATATGTGAAACATAATGCATATGAATGAAACACAAAGTATATTAATTTTGTATGCAAACTAATAAAAAATAATTTTTTTTAATAAAAGGGAAGAGCTCACTTGGCATTTCTCAAGTTAAAAGAACTAAAAAACAAATTCAAGCCTTGAACTATAATACAGATGGATGCTATAGAAAAAAATGTTGAATAATGTAGAAATGATCAAAAGATGGAGGGAGTACACAGTATATCAATAAGAATTGATTGACTTAGAGCCATTTCATGAAGTAGAATATAATGAAGAATTAATGATAGTGAAAAAAGTTTAAGTGACAGTGAAGGCATTGGCCAAAAGTAAGGTCATAGAAATTAATGGAATATAAATTGAGGTGTTTCAACAAGCAGATGCAATCTTCAATATTCTTACCAGTTTGTGTCAAGAAATATGGAAGCAAACTACATGCTCAAGTGACTTGAAGAGATCCATTTTTTTCCCATACCACAAAATGGTGATCCAACAGAATGTGGAAATTACTGAGCAGTGTAACTAATTTCACACACAAGTAAAATGTTACTGGAGATTATTCAAAAACAACTACAAAATTACATTGACAACAACCTACCAGAAATTCAGACCATATTTAGAAGAGGTCTTGGCACTAGCAGTATCAATTCTGTTGTCAGATGGATGAGAGATGAAAGGAGAGAATATCAGAAGGATGTATAGTTGTGTTTTATTGACTATGCAAAGGCATTTGACTGTGTGGATCATAACAAATTATTAGTAACATTGAAAACAATAGGAATTCCAGAACACTTTAATTGTGCTCATATGAAACCTACAACTAGAACAGGAATTTGTTGTTCAAGAGTAAGGGACTTCTGTATGGTTTAAAATCAAGAAAAATGTACATCAGGGCTATATCCTTTTCCCATACCTATTCAATCTGTAGATAATTTAAGTAACTAGTCTTTCTTTCTATAGAAGAATATGGCTTTAGAATCAGAGACTCATCAACAACTTGGGTCATGTAGATGACACAATTTTATTTACAAAAACAAGGACAACTTGTGACACTGACTTTAGAAGATCAAGGCCTTCAATATGGACTATATCTCAACATCAAGTTAAAAAAATCCTCACCACTGGACCAGTAGACAACATCATGTTAGAAGGAGATAGACTGAAGTTGTTAATGATGTCATCTTACTTAAATCCACAATAAACAGCATTCGTACCATCAAAAGTCTGCTGTTAGGGGCCTCTCTAAAGTACTCAAGAGCAACAGTATCTCTCTGGAGACTAAGGTCCGCCTGATACAGGCCATGGTTTTTGCAATCACTTGTTATGCATCAGAGTTGAACAATGACTAGGGAGGATAGAAGGAGAATTGATGCCTTTGAGCTGTGGTGCTGGAGAAGAGTACTGAATGTGCCATGGATTGCCAAGAAAACAAACAGATTCATCCTAGAGAGGGTTAAACCAGGTTACTCCTTGGAGGCAAGGATTCTGGGGTTTCATCTGACATACTTTGGACGTGTTATAAGGAGAGACAAGTCCTTGGAGAGGGACATCATGCTTGGTAGGGTAGAGGGACAGCGCAGGAAAGGAAGACCCTCTATGAAGTGGATTGATTTAGTGACTGGGGTAATAGGGATGGGTGTGTCAGAGGCAATGCAGTTGGCAGAGGATAAAGCAGGGTTTAGGGCTGTTGTACATAGGGGTTGCTATGTGTCGCAAATGACTCGACGGCACATAACAACAGCAACAACCATCAAAAGGTATGTTATATTGATCAAACTGTGCAACCCTGTGGTCTCACTTCTACAGTTTGGTAGATGGAGGGAGGGGGTGAAGAAAATAGGAACAATCTGGCAGGAACCTGAAAAGACTGAGTAATGATAAGCAAAGTACAATGGTGATTTATTTTGTAAAACATAATGCAGGGGAATGACTGTAAGAAACACAATATAAATGAAGAATAGTGTGAAACATAATGTATATGAACTTTCTGAAAAAATCAATCTAAAGTTTTTATTTATTTTTTTAAAAGATATGTTAATTGGAGAAATCTGCTGCCAAGGACCTCTCCAAAGTTCTGTGGAGCATCAAAGTCAATTTAAAAGTAAGGTGCCCCTTACTGAAGGCAAGATTTCTTTTCAACAGTTTTCCATGCATCTCAAATTTGGACAATGAATAAAGATTGCAGAAGAGTCAATGTTTTAGTGTTGTGGTGTTGGAAAAGTCTATTGTATCCCATGGACTGTTAAAAGAACAAACAAAAGTTCAGCCATGGTGCTCCTTTAAAAGCAAAGATGGTCTTTATGGGACTGAGTTAGTTAACTTAGCATAATAATTTTCAGTTTCTCCCAAGTGAGGTTTTAAATAACAAAATCACTGCTCCTATGTGCTGCATAGTATTCCACCTTGTGAATGTACCATAATTTCTCAATCCATTCTGTTATTGTAGAATGTGTATGAGGATCCAGGGGGGATATGGGAGCAGAAGGGTGATGATGATAGGGTTAATCACAGGGTCATACAATTTGATGAGTGGAGGGAGGGTTTGGTAAAGGAAAGGGGAAAGAATAGGTGTGAAGAACAACATATATGAATTTTGTAAGTAAACTAGTATAAAATAAAAATTTTATTAAAAGAAAGCAAGGATACTGAAACTTCATCTCATATACTTTGTGCATTTTGTTAGAAGGGACTAACAAGCCCTTGGAAATAGACATTATCCGTGGGAAGATGGAGGGTCAGTGTAATAGAGACCTTATCAACAAGGTGAATCCACACAGTGATTCTAGCAATGCATTCAAGAATATTAGGGATGGTGAGGATGGCACAGGACAGAGCAGGGTTCAGATCCATTGTACATAGGGTAGTTGTAAGTCATACCTGACTTTATTGAAATCTAGCAAAAACAATAATTCATTGTCTTTGTAAGTCCTAGTAAATGACATAGGGGATATGCAAATGAGATGCTTTGGGGGTCACCTAGGAGATTTGGTAATATGCTAATAATATAAATAAGTAGCTACTTATAAAATAAATATAAGTAGGGAGTTCAGGTGTCCTAGTGGCAAGAAGCTGCACTTCAATCCTAAAGGTTTGAATCCACCAGCTGCTCCACTGGAGAAGGATAGGCAATCTCTTCTCATGTGATTATTCTGAAAATCCACCGAAGGATCAGCTCTGGGTCAGATCTAATTAGACGGTACAAAAAAACAATAGCAACAGCAGCAACAACAACAGAAACAACACTAATACATGGAAATGTTCCAGAATTATATTTAAAATCAGTCAAGAATTCTGCTACCACTTGTAAAAACAAGAAAGAGGTTAGAGGAAGGGTGTTCACATAACACTGTTGGTAGCATTGATTGAAAAAATAATATTTGTTCCTATTTGTATCCCAGTATAGTTATGATCCATGGTGATGTAGTAGTTAAACATTAAGTGGTTAAACAAAAAATTGGTGGTTTAACCCGGTTGTCTCTGATTGAAAGATATGAGACACTTCCATAAAGATTTACAGCCTTGGAAATCCTGTAGGTAGTTCTACTCTGCTACAGGGTCACTCTCATACAGTCACTGAGTTGGATTTTGCTCCTAACAGCACCTAACAACAACAACAACATGAATTGGAATCAACTAGATGGTGTGAGTGTGACTTTTGGATGGATGGATTAAAGCACTTCTCCAAAATTACTTCATTTGAAAGGCCATCAGTAGCCTGAAGTCCTTGGAGTTTATGTTCTGGCTCGGTATCTGGGGCATATAGACAGGTTGAATTAAACCAGTTGCTAGATGGCCATAACAATAACAACAACAAGGGGCTCTTCAGGCACTCATTCCCCTATGGTTTTGTTGAATGAGCCTGAGTGATGACAGTTACCTGAGGAAATGGCTTCTAAGAATGTGTTTATCTAATTGAAGTATCTCTTAGCACAGAAGTTCTAATCAAAGCTGAAGAAACAAGCTCTGTTACTTGATCTCATTGTAGTAAAAGTAAGCATGTGTGGCCTTGCTCTTTTTCTCTCTCTCCTCCATGCTTTCTCAACATTTCTTTTGCCCTGGGTCTCTGACTTTTACACATCTGGAGTGGCAGTTTGAGGAGAAACTTTCACAGGTGTCATGGAAACGAACCTCTACTTGGACATCTGAGTTCTTTAGTTTCATGCCTCTCACTAGATTCTGTTACTCAGAGTGCTTCCCTGGAAGCATGGGCACCCACTGAACGCTTATTAGAAGTGTTGCATCTCAGACCTTACCCCAGACACACTGCATCTTGTTAAAATCAGAATTTTACAAGATTCATAGACAATTTGAATCTGAATTAAAATTTGAGAAATCCCACTAACAGCATCCCTCTTACTCAGCTCTTCACTTTTCTTTCTTCCATCTCCTCTTTAACGTCTTGAAGACCCTATTATTTATGACCACTTAGACTCTCTGGAGAGAACCCCAGTGATGCAGAGGTAAAAAGACTCATCTGTTAAGGTCGGCATTTGGAACCTACCAACTTCTGGAAAATGATGCAATACTATATTTCATAGGATATTCTCAAAACTCAAACTCATTTCTGTGATTGTTGTTGTTAGGTGCCATGATTATGACTTATGGCAACCCTATGAACAACTGACCTGAACCTTGTCCTACCCTGAGCCATCTTCACAGTCTCTGACACACTCAAACCCATTGCCACAGTCACTATGTCAACTCATCTGGTCGAGGGTCTTCCTCTCTTTCTTTGTTTCTCTACATTCCCAAGAATGATGTCCCTCTCCAAGGAATAATCTCTCCTAGAAACATGCCCAAAATATGTGAGACAAAGTGTCATTTTTTGAGATATTTGGCTGCACGTTCTCCAAGACATAATTGTTTGTTCTTTGCCAGTCCATCTGATATTCAGTACTCTTCTACAACACAAATGTTAACATTTGAGTCGATAGGAGAAAGATGTGGCAAAACACTCTTGTAAAGATCACAGCTTTGGAAACTCCATGTACAGTCTTAGTCTGTTGTGTATTTCTGCTGTGAGTCAGAATCAGCTTGACAACAGCTTTGCTTTGATTTGGGAATAATCTTTATAAGAGCAAATTACCAGGTCTTTTTCCAGCAGTCACAAGATTTGAATCACTAACTTTTGTTTTAGGAGCCAACACTTAATCACTGTGTTATCAGGAGTCCTTGTTTATAATTTCCCACTAACTTCACTGCCATCAAATTGAGCTGCCTCGTGGTTTTAGAACCTATAAATTTTAACAGTAGCAGACCAACTCACTTTCTCTATCAGAGTGGCAGTGGATTTGAACCAGCAAGCTTTTGGTTAGCAGTTCAACACATAACACACATTCTACATAGTTGGGAGAGTCAAATATCTGACCTAAAGAAACAACTCAACACTTTCTATGGATTCCCCTTGTTAACAAATTTTGGCTTAATCAAATGACATCAATCTAAAGGTAGGCTCATTCATATATGTTGTTATGTACAGTTGAGTCAGAAGTGACCCATAGCTGATCCTCCAGTGGCTTTTCAGAGGGGTTTGCTCATCTTTCTCCCACAGATTAACTGGTGGATACCAGCCACATGACTTCGAAATTGCAGTGCCATTTCTTGCCACTTCACCACTAGAGCTCCATTCATACTTAAGACTATTATTATAAGTGTATGAATCATTTGAGAACCAGCCAGCTCTTTTAGATGGCCCACTCAAAAGAAAGACTTCTCAGACTCCATGAACTCTATACTCCAAATAATGAATGACAATAGTGTTGTTTGTGTTATTATATGCTGGAACAAACCCATAGCTTACCCTCTAGCAACTTTTGAGAGGCATTAAATTACATGGAAGGAGAGTGACTAACTTTTTCCTATAAAGTAGCTGGTAGGTTCAAACCACTTGCCTTTGGGTTGGCAATGCAACTTCTTACACACTAGACCATCAGATCTGAATGATAACAATGTACATATTGAAATGTATGTTTGACATTTATTAAACCTGTTTGTGATTTTTAGTCTTCTCTAGGTTTGGGTGTTCCAGAAAGTAGAGACTGAGTTAAGATTTGTGTTCAAAGAGTTTGCTTAATAAGTGATCCAGAAAATAGGAGAGAGAATGTACTGAGGGAGACTTAGAGAAGGTCAGTCTCAGGGCTGCTTGAGTTTGCGGTGGTAAGCCACAGGGCTTTACTGCAATGAAGCATTTGAGAAGCAAAGAATACATCTGAGAAATGTCTCCCACAGCTGAAGGAGGTTGGAGCACTTGTCCACTGCTTTCAACTTTAACTAGTAGACTGTTGTTTCCAGGGCTGCATATCACAGACTGAAACCTGACTTTGCTTGAGGCAAGGTGCTAGCTAAGAAATGTAAGTGAACTAGGCGGAACTTCTCAGAATGAGCATACCTAGAATTTACTGCCACACCTCCCAATACCTTTGTTATTGTTTTTGGCTAATGTTGAGTCCTATCTCCATACATTTTTTTGTCTATACATGGAACAAATCATCCAGGAGGCTGGGCTCTATGAGGAGGAATGTGGCATCAGGACTAGAGGAAGACTCATCAACAACCTGTATTATGCAGATGATGTAACTTTGCTGAAATCAAGGAGGATCTGAAACACTTGCTACAGAAAGTCAAGGGCTGCAGTCTTCAATATGGATTGAAGCTCAACATAAAAAAAAAACCAAACAAACAAAGATTCACACTACTAGGCCAATTGGCAGCATCATGATAGATGGTAAAGAGATTGAGATTGTTAATAGTTTTAGTTTGCTTGACTCCACAATCAACACTCTTGGTACCAGCAGCCAGAAAATCAAAAGACAAATTGCATGGGGAAAGTCTGATGTTAGGGACATCTATAGAGTACTGAAGAGCAACGATATCAGTCTGGAGACTAAGGTGCACCTGATCCAGGCCCAGGTCTTTGCAATCGTGAGCCATGCATCAAAAAACTGGATAATGACTAGGGATGATAGAAGGAGAATCTATGCCTTTGAACTGTGGTGCTTAAGAAGAGTATTGAATATGCCATGGATTGCTAGGAGAACAAACAGAATCATCCTAGAGAGAGTGAAACCAAGCTGCTCCTTGGAGGCAAGGACTCTGAAGCTCCATCTAACATACTTTGTACATGTCACAAGGAGAGATCAGTTCTTGGAAAGGGACATCATGCTTGGGAGGGTGGAGGG
>NW_006400184.1:832452-842438 GCF_000299155.1 Elephantulus edwardii | reverse complement strand
GCAAGGACTCTGAAGCTCCATCTAACATACTTTGTACATGTCACAAGGAGAGATCAGTTCTTGGAAAGGGACATCATGCTTGGGAGGGTGGAGGGACAACACAAGAAAGACCCTAGATGAGATGGATTGACTCAATGACTGGTATAATGGGGGTAGGTTTATCAGAGACAGTGAGTTTGGCTCAGGATAGAGAACAGGGTTCAGAACTGTAGTATATAGGGTTGCTATGAGTAGCTGGCAACCCAATGACACATAACAATAATTTTGAGCTGACCTCTGGTTCATGACACCCCTATGCATAATGGAATGAATTGCTATACACTCTTCTACTACCCCCATGATCAGTCATAGACTGAAATAGTGTGATCTACAGGGCTTTCACTGACTATTAGAAGTAGATGACAAAGTTTTCCTTTATATTTTATATTAGTCTGGAAGCTTTTCTGAAACCTACTTAGTAGTGATGTACAACCTTCACTAGAATATAAAGGATGACATTATTTGTTATGTGCTGGCCCAGAATATTTCTATATGAATGATGATAACTTTGCTACTGAACCACCAATACGTTCAACTGTTTTTGTTGTTAGGTGTTGTTGAGTTGAATAGAACTCATAGTGACCCTATGAACAACAGATCTGATTCCTGCCCTATCTGGAATCATTCTTATCATTGCTGCTGACACACTTGAGCCCGCTACTGTAGTCATTGTGTCTACCTGTTTGGTAGAGGGTCTTACTCTCTTTTGCTTATCCTCCACCCTTCCAAGCATGATATCACTCTTAAAGGAATAGCATATCCTAACAACATGCCCAGAGTATGAAAGATAAAGCTTCATCATTTTTGCCTCCAAGGAGCACTCTGGCTGCCCCTTCTCCAAGATATATCTGTTTGCTATTTTGGAAGTCCATATTATATTCAGTACTCTTCTCCAACACCACAGTTCAAAGGCATCACTTCTGTCATCTTTATTCATTACTCAACACTCAGAAGCATAGAAAGTATGCATTTTTTGAAAAAAAATCATTATCTTTAGGAGATGAGTTTTAGTGTTATTATTCCTATTTAAGAGTCAAGAAAATAGAAGTTCAGAAAAATTGAGCCCTTTATGCAACTATGAGGCAGACTTTTAGACCCTGAACACATTCTATGAGTATTTGTTGGTGTCCTTCAAAGGAAAGGTTGTGAGGACTGTGGCAGCCACAACTTTAGTTTATTCATTATGTCCTTTGGTGAAGGACAATATTACAGGCCCCATTAAGGTTAACTATAACTGTAACATATGCTGAGTGCATGGCTGAGTCTCCACCACACTCAAGACCATGAACATGTTAAAGTTACTAGGTTAATCCTTCTTGTTGAGGACCTTCTACTTTTCATTGACCCTTTATCTTTGACAGCTTGATGTATTTTTCCAAGGACTGATCCCTTCTAACAATATTCCTGTGGTGTTAAGATTTTTTACTTTTCTATTCATTGCTGTAGACCTGACCACAAAGCCAGATGGGAATGTGTAAGTTAATTGAATCTTCGAGGCTCCACCCATCACCCTTAGTTCCCCTGGGGGCATGGTCTCTAGCTGCCTCAATTGGGTTCACGTGTTTTCTTTTGATCAGCATCCTCTACATTATCAATAGTTGTGAGGTCAACATAAGAGAGAAAGGTGATCAAACTGTGGAGACGTTGTGGCAAGGTGGATCCTGACAAAGCCAGACAGAGTTAGACCAAGCTAGAGCCTGAAGTTTTGCTTGCTGGATGATTGAAGGAAGAGCTTACTTGGAACTGCTTTAAGACAAAGCTGGGTGGATAATTGAGGAAACCAAACTGAACTGAACTTTCACTGTGTGATATCATTTACCTTCTTCCCCTATCCCTGCCCTCAGCCTTTCACCCTAATAAATCCCACAACTGTGAGTAAAAAGAGAGATTCTGTAAAGTTTTCATACTCTATTTTCAAAGAATATCAGAGTCAATGATTAGTAGAAGTGCAGCAGTGTGGAAGATCATGTCTGATGTTATTACGATCAGTTTTAGGATGTGGGTATTATTTATGAGGACAGTTCCCCTTTGTGAAGTTAATAGAGATTGGATTGGGTTTTGCCTTATCTATATTATCCTTATTTCTTTTACAATATTCAAAGCATATGAGACAAAGATTTTCCATCATTGCCTTCAAGGAGAAATTTATTTGTACTTCCTTCTGGACAGATTTGTTTGGGCTTTTGGTAGTCAATGGTATAATCAATTGTCATTGCCAACACATAGTTTTAGCCCATTATCAAAAAGCTAAAGAAAAGGAAGGAACAATGGGAAGCAGGAAGGAGTGATGTAAGGCAGAAAGAAGTCTTCCTCCTTGCTTACTCAGGTACTTTGGGGAGAAAACTGCTATCAGACTGGGCCATGTGGGATCTCTTAACTCAAAGAATGGAGACGGGGAAGTCCTGGACACTTCAACGGAGGTGAGAAGCCACTTGCAGAAGGGACAAAAGCCTTCCTCCTTGCTTACTCAGGTACTTTGAGGGGGAAACATCTGTCAGACTTCACCACATGGGATCTCTTAACTCAAGCCACACGAGGGTCCTGGGCACTTCAACAATGCAGGTGAGATACTACTTGCACAAGGGACAACAGTCTTCCTCCTTGCTTACTCAGGTACTTTGAGGGGAAACTGCTGTCAGACTTGACCACGTGGGATCTCGTAACTCAAGGAAGGGGGGGGGCTATGCACCTCAACAGAGGTGAGAAGCCACTTGCAGAATTAACAACAGCTTTCCTCCTTGCTTACTCAGGTACTTTTAGGGGGAAACTTCTGTCAGTCCTTTGGCCTTACAGGTCTCTGGCCAAGAAAGAAACACAAATATATAGGTGCTTGACAAAACATTGCTGTATGCTGGGAAAACTTATAGTTATAACTGCCTAATATCTACTAAGAAAAACCTCCCCTAATGTCAAGAAAGCAGCAATCCACATCAGCTATTATTAAGACGAACATTTAAAAAAAAATGAAAAAAGAAACAAAATAATCCTTCTCCTTAAAATGCAGATCCAGTGAATACCCCATATAGAGAGAATCAGTAGAAATACATTAATATAGACTTATTTGATCAGATTCAGGAAAAAAACATGCAAATGTGGGAAGAAACAATGGAAGTAACTAAGAGAACAAATACTTCAGAGACAACAATCCATAAGAAAGATATAGTTGAGAAACTTGAACAGATATGGATGAAAATACATAGATGGAAGAAAAAATTGCCAGAACAGACAAAGAAGTACAAGAAATTAAAAAAAAAATCATCACAAGACAGCCAGCACAGTACAGGAAATAACAGAAAGCATGAAAATGCAATCAAGAATATTAAGACTGAAATGGGAAAAAATGTCCACCACACTGGGGGGGGGGGAGGGGGGAGAAAAGTGCAACAATGAATGAATGGAATTCCAAAATCTCTGTAGATGTTCATTGAAATGAAAAATAAATAAATTAATTTTAAAAAGTAGAATGGAAGAGATAGAACAGAGAGTCAATGAGTTGGAAGACAAAATCCTCACTAGAAAACTACATGAAGAAAAACAGAGATGAAATGTAAAGAAAATGATGAAAACATTAGAATTGTGTGGTATGACATCAAACCGAATAATGTACATAAGATTGGAATTCCAGAACATGAGAGGGATATGGAAATCACTGAGAGGATTGTGGCAAAAGTACTAGAAGAAAACTTGCCAGGTATTTTGAAGAATGAGAAACCCACATCTAAGAAGCACAGAGAACACCAACTAGATTAGACCCAAAAAGAAAAACAAGATATAGCTAAATTCTCCAAATTAAAAGATAAGAATAGAATACTAAAAGCAGTATGAGAAAAGCAAAGAGTTACATATAAAAGAAAAACAATTAGATTAATTTGGATTTCTCAGCAGAAACGATACAAGCTATAAGAGTGGGATGCCATATACAGAAAGTTGAAAGATAACCATTTCCAGCCAAGAATCCTATATCCAGCAAAGCTCTCTATCAAATTCAAAGAAGAAATTAGGTTCTTTGGAGAAAACAAGGACCTTAAGGAATTTGTGAAAATGAGACCAAAACTACAAGAAATTTTAAGTGAAGTCCTACACACAGAGATGCCAAAGGAAATTGAACAAACCATAGTAACCAGAAACAACAGAAAAAGAAACACAGCAAAATGGCAAAAGTAAGTAAAACTTGACTTGACAATAATCACACTTAATGTGAGCGGAATAAATGCACCAATTAAGAGAAAAGGAATAGAAGAATAAAAAGAAAGACAAGAAAAAAGGAAACCCCTCAATATGTTGCCTACAAGAGACACATCTAAAAAAGGAAGAGGAAGACAGACTCAAAATTAAAGGCTGAAAAGTATACCAAGCAAATTGCAACCTCAAAAAAAGCAGGAGTGGCAGTACTAATCTCTGATAAAATATATTTCCTTTTAGATTCCAGAAAGGAAAACATCATCAAAGATAAGGAAGGGCATTACATATTGATTAAGGGCACAATTGATCAAGAACACATAACCTTGGCCAGCGTTTATGCACCAAATGATAGACCTGCAAAATACATAAAACAACAGTTAACAGAATTGAAGAGAGAAATAGCACCACAATAGTGGTAGGAGATTTCAATACATCGTTATCACAAAAGGATAGGTCAACTCAAAAGAAACTCAACAAAGATGCAGAAGATCTAAACTATATAACCAGCCAACTCAACCTTGTGTATGTATTTAGAGGAATGCACCAAACTAAAATGCAATTCACTTTCTTCTCAAATGCACATGGTACATTCTCCAGAACTGGTCATATATTAGGTCACAAAGCAAGCCTCAGCAAGTTAAAAAACATTGAAATAATACAAAGTATTTTCTCAGACCACAATTCCATAAAACTAGAAATTAACCACAGAAGAGTAAAGCTTATAAAACTACCCATGTGGAAACTAAATAACTCTCTGCCAGAACATGATTAGGTTATAAAATAAATAAAGAATAAAATAAAGTTCCTTGATGAAATGATAACGAAAATACAACTTAGCAAAAACTCTGGGACACAGCTAAGGCAGTCCTCAGGGGCAGTTCATAGCAATAGGCACACACATAAAAAAGAAGAAAGAAGAAGAATCAATGATCTAACTTAACACCTTCAGCAAATAGAAAAAGATCAGCAATCTAATCCTACAGACACTAGAAGAAAAGAAATTATAAGGAAATAGCTGAAATAAATGAAATAGAAAACAGAAAAGAACAGTTGAAACCATCAATAAGACAAGGAGCTGGTTTTTCAAAAGGGTCAGTAAAATTGACAAACCACTGGAAAATTTGACAAAAGAAAAAAGACACAGATAACTTGATTAAAAAATTACATAAGTGACATCACAACAAAACCAGAGGTAATTAAATCAATAATATCAGAATACTATGAAAAGCTATACTCTAGTAAATTTGAAATCTAGAGGAAAAGGACAAATTCCTTGGAATGTATCCCCTGCTCAGAATGACAAGGGCAGATATAGAACACTTGAACAGACCCATCAGAAGAGAAGAAATTGAAAAGGTCATAAAAAGACTTCCCCATAAGAAAAGCCCTGGACCAGACAGCTTCACAGCTGAATTCTACCAAACATTCAGAGAAGATTTAGAACCCATTCTACTTAAATTAGCTCAAAAAATTGAAAAAGAAGGAACACTTCCAGAGTCATTCTATGAAGCAAGCATTTCTCTAATACCAAAATCAGGCAAAGATACTACCAAGAAAGAAAGCTACAGACTAATAGCTCTGATGAATATAGATGCAAAAAATCCTTAACAAAATCCAATCATATGCAATCATACTAGAATCCAAAAGCATATTTAAAAAAAAATCACCATGACCAAGTAGGATTCATAACAGGTATGCAGGGATGGTTCAACATAAGAAAAACAATCAGCATAAGAGGCAGTTGTCAGAACAGAGCAGGGTAACACTGCATGGTTCAAAATTGGGAAGGGTGTACGCCAGGGATGCATCCTGTCTCCATATCTTTTCAACATGTATGCAGAGCAGATTATCTGGGAGGCTGAGCTCTAGGAGAAGTGTGGCGTCAGGATTGGTGGAAGATCTATTGACAATCTGCATTATGCAGGTGATACAACCCTGATGCCGAAACTGAGGAGGACCTCATGCACTTGCTGCAGAGGGTCAAGGACTGCAGCCTTCAGTATGGACTGAGGCTCAATGTCAAGAAGACAAAGATTCTCACCACTGGACCAATTATTAGCATCAGGATGGATGGCGAAGAGATTGAGATTGTTCACAGTTTCAGTTTGCTCGGCTCCACGGTCAACACTCTTGGCATCAGCAGCCAGGAAATCCAAAAACATATTGCGATGGGAAAGTCTGCTGTTAGGGACCTCTCTAAAGTACTCAAGAGCAACAGTGTCTCTCTGGAGACTAAGGTGCGCCTGATACAGGCCATGGTCTTTACAATCACTTGTTATGCATCAGAGAGTTGGACAATGACTAGGGAGGACAGAAGGAGAATTGATGCTTTTGAGCTATGGTGCTGGAGAAGAGTATTGAATGTACTGTGGACTGCCTAGACAACAAACATATTCACCCTGGAGAGGGTTAAACCAGGCTACTTCTTGGAGGCAAGGATTCTGGGGCTTCGTCTGACATACTTTGGGCATGTTGCAAGGAGGGATGGGTCCTTGGAGAGGGACATCATACTTGGGAGGGTGGAGGGACAGCGCAGGAGGGGAAGACCCTCTATGAAGTGGATTGATTCAGTGACTGGGGTAATTGGGATGGGTGTGTCAGAGGCAGTGTGATTGGCACAGGATAGAGCAGGGTTTAGGGCTGTTGTACATAGGGTCGCTATGAGTCGCAAATGACTCGACAGCACATAACAGCAGCAACAGCAATTCACAAAATTAAAAACGTAAATAAAAAGAACCATACGATCTTAGCAATTGGTGCAGGAAAGACATTTGACAAAATCCAACAACATTTCCTGATATAGATACTCAGCACAATTGGAATGGAAGGGAATTTCCTCAACATAGTAAAAAGTACATATGCAAACCCAAGAGCCAACATCATTCTCAATGGAGAAAGACTAAAAACATTTCCCTTGCAAACGGGGACCAGACAAGGATGTTTACTGTCACCACTTCTTTTCAATATTGTGTTGAAAGTTCTTGCTAGGGAAATATGACAAGAGAAGGAAATAAAAGGCATCCCGATCAGCAAAGAAACGGTTAAACTGTCACTATATGTAGATAATATGATAGTGTACACAGAAAACCCCAATGACAGAAAAAAAAACACAAAAAAAACAAAACAAAACCCTGTTAGAGTTACTAGGCCAATTTAGTAGAATGACAGGATATAAGATCAATATCCAAAAATTTATATGATTCCTCTACAGTAACAAAGAGAACTCAGAGATGGAAAGAAAGAAAGCAATACCATTTACAATAGACAACCACAAATCAAGATACTTGAGAGTGAACATAACTAGAGATACAAGAGACTTATACAAAGAAAACTATAGAGCATTTCTGAAAGACACAATAAAAGACCTAAAGAAATGGAAAAATGTGCCTTGTCCATGGATAGGAAGACTCAATATGGTGAAAATTACAAACCTACAAAAAGCAATCTACATGTTCAAATACCAATCCAGATACTAAGTTCATTTTTCAATGAGATTGAAAGGAAAATGATCAAAATTATTTGGAGAGACCAGAGGCCCCAAATAAGCAAAACACTTCTGAGAAACAAAAATGAGGTTAAAGGTGTAGCACTCCCTGACCTCCAAACCTACTATACAGCAGTGGTAACCAAAACAGCACGGTACTGATACAATAACAGGCACATTGATCAATGGAACAGAACTGAGAACCCAAAAATAGATCCAGCTATCTATGGGCAACTGATATTCGACAAGGAGATCAAAGCTATCAAATGGGGAAATTATAACCTCTTCAATAAATGGTGTTGGCAAAACTGGACTTCCACCTGCAGAAAGCTGAAACAGAATCCACATCTCATATCATACACAAAAATCAAGTCAAGGTGGATCAGGGACCTGGGAGTAAAGTCCAAAACCATAACATTCTTAAGAGACAAACTGGGATCAAACTTAGAAGTGCTAGGCTAAGATATAAAGAGACAGTCAAATACAAACAGAAATGCACAGTCTAAAGAGGATAAAATTGATGCATGGGACCTTCTGAAGATTAAATCTCTATGCACATAAAAAATTGCCCAGTGCTCATGTTAGCAGCACATATACTAAAACTGGAATGATACAGAAAAGATTAGCATGGGCCCTGAGCAAGGATGACACACAAATTTGTGAAGCGTTCTATAATTTTTTGAAACAGATGAGAGAGAAAACTGTTTAAAAAGTATATATGATTTGGTATTATTGTCATGACATGAGTCCAGAATGAAGGCTGCTTAGTGGAGTGGACTTCGAGGGGAGGGATTGTATAACAATGAAAGAATTTTTCTTTGATTTTTTAAAGAGAAGAATGAACTGGAGTGGAGGGGTTGGCAGGGAGAAAAGTGCAACAATGAATGAATGGAAATAAAAAAATCTCTGTAAATAAAACAAACAAACAAACAAACCAAAAATCCAAAATCAAAACAACCAAGTTTTCCCAACAGAGTGAAAAAACCCGTACAGACTGGGGGAAATCTTTTGGTAATTCCATCTCAGACAAGAGTCCTGTAACAATAGTTTAAGGAATACTCCTGGGCTTCCACAAGAAAAAGACTGATAACCTAATCACCAAATGGACAAGAGACATGGAAAGAATTTTCACAGAGGAAGATATTTGAATGTCAAACAGACACATAAAGAAATGCTCCAAATCACTGGCAATAAGGGAGATGCAAATCAAAACCACAATGAGGTACATCTCACTCCAGTAACAGTGGCAAAGTTTAACAGGGCAGCAATTAATAGATGTTGGAGAGGATGTGGTGAGAAAGGAACTCTTATATATTGTTGATGGGATTGTAAAATGCTGTAACCATTCTGGAAGGCAGTTTGACACTTCCTCAAAAAGCTAAACATAGAAATGCCATATGACTCATATTACTTGGAATATACCCTGAGAATATGACAACTGAGGTACAAACTGAGATTTGTACACCAATGTTCATAGTACAATTATTGCCCATTGCAAGAACATGGAAACAGCCCAAATGTCCAACCACAAATGAATGGATTGTGGTATTATGGTACATTCACACAATAGAATACTATGAAGCACACAGGAGCAATAATTTTGTAAATGATTACCTAACTTGAGAGGAACTGGAGAGCATCATTCTCAGTGAACTAACTCAGTCCCATAAGGACAAATATTGTATAAAACTGTTATTGTAGAATGAGTATAAGGATCCAGGAGGGGTAGGAGAGGCTGGAAGCAGAGGGATATGGATGTGCAGGGAGATTAATAATTGGGTTGTATAATTTGATGGGGGGGTGAGGGAAATTGAAGAAATTTGTTAAAATTTGCATTTGAATTTTGTAAATAAACTAGTAGAAAAATTTGAAAAGGAGGAAAAGATAAAAGCTAAAGAAAATTGTACAAATAGGATGAAACATTCTTTGATGGTTTCTTGGAATGAAGCGAGGAGAGGAAGCAATAAAAATTAGTAATTAGATAATAAACACAAAGTAAGGTGAAGGGAAAGGCTATATAAAATAAGGAGTGATTAGGAAAATATGACTAAAGAAAAGATTGACACAGATCTGTGGAAGACTGATAGACTACTACATATAAGTGATTCATTGTATTTGTTCCATCTTCTTTTGATGCCTCCTAAGTCATTTAGAAGCTCAAGCTGGATTCAAAAGACGTTGTGCTCTTCTTGTATCCTGCTACTTTGCTGAATTGGTCAACTACGTCCAATAGTTTTCTTGCTGAGTCTTTAGGGTTTTCTAAGTATACTATCATGTCATC
>NW_006400184.1:823775-830122 GCF_000299155.1 Elephantulus edwardii | reverse complement strand
TTAATAAAATATAATTATAGAAAAAAAAACAAAACAAAAGACGTTGTGCAATTAGAGATATCTTCGCTGATGGCAGATGTATCATGGCTAACAGCAGAGAAAATAAGGATGTTTGTCTATTCGTCCTTTGTTGACTATGCAAAGGCCTTTAACTGCATGAATCATAACAAGTTATGGCTAATGTAGAAAATAATTAGAAGAAGCCCAGGACACTAAATTGTGCTCATACAAAACCTGTACCTAGACCAAGAAGCTGTTGTGCAAAAAGAACACAAAGGGAACACTACGTGATTTAAAATTAAGAAAGGTATGTATCAGTTTTGTATTCTTTCATTATTCCTATTCATTCTTGATGCTGAACAAATTATTCAAGCAGCTGGACTCTGAGAAGAAGAAAATAGCATCAAGATTGGAGAAAGACTCATCATATCCTACAGTATGAAGTGATACAAGCTTGTTTGAAAGTGAGGAGGACTTGAAACACTTGAAGCAGAAGATTAAAGACTGAAGCCCTCAATAAGGATTGCGTCTCAATGTCAAGAAAACAAAAATTCTCACCGCTGGACTGATCGAGAACTTTATAATAGATGGAGAAAAGACTGACACTGTCAATTACTCCAACTTACTTGATTCACAATCAATAAACTTTGTAGCAACAGGAGATCAGGAGACATAATACTCTGGAAAAATCTTCAGTCAAAGACCTCTTAAAATTACTGAGGAGCAATGATGTTAATTTGAGGTCTAAGGTGCACCTGATATAGACTACTGTCTTTTCAATCACTTGATAGGCATCTGAGAAGCAGACAATGGATAAGGCTGGTGAAAGAAAATTGATGTCTTTGACTTGTGGTGCTGGAGGAGTGTAATGAATATGCCATGGATCACCAAAAGAACAAACAGATATGTCTTGAAGAAGGTGAATTGAGATTGTTCTTTGGAAGCAGGAATGGTGAAGTTTTCTCTCCCATAGTTTGGGCATGTTGCTAGCAGAGGCTATTCCTTGGAGAAGGATATCATGTTTGGAAAGGTGGAGGGACAGTGAAGGAGAGGAAGAACCTCAACCCGGTAGACTGACACAGTGACTATAGCAAAGTTCTCGAGTGTGCCAGAGATTGTGAGGTTTCCATAGGATAGACAGGGCTCAGATCTGTTGTGCACCTGATACAACCATTACCTGTGCACATCATATTATTGTTGTTGTTAAGTGCCTTTGAGTCATAGATGACTCATAGTGACCCTATGAACAATTGGATAACTTTCATCATTTCCAAATTAATAGAATTTCTGGAGGCAAGCTATTTTGAAAGTGGATGCCACTCCTGCTTTCCAAGCTTGTTTTAACCGGGGAGTTCCACCAAACACTGTCAAGCACGGATAACCATTATTGCACTTGATGCATCAGTGTCACAGTATTTAGCATCACAGCAACCATGTGTTACCTCTGTACAGCAAGTGGACAGACCAGTACTATACCACTTAGAAGAATGTTTGGCCAAAACCAATTAAAAACACTTCGTATTACTTGTAATAAATATTAACCTACAAGTGGATACATAGACAATAGAAATAAATATAGGCAAGTGAAAGGGCCTACATTATAATCATATATAAGTTTAGCAACATGAGTATTTGTATGTACTACAAATATATCTACGTAGATATAGAATCCATGTGATTAATATTACATAAACCTCTTAACCATAAACAAATACCCTGCTGTTATGGGGCCTCAGCACCACAGTCTTCTGTGGGACCAAAGTCAATTGTTATAACTTGATCCACAAAGACAACACTCTACACTTCATTGGTGAGTAGTGACTTAAGAGCCATCCATTGGTTGCTTCCTGTCTTAGAGCAAAGAAGAGCGATGACTATCAAGGATGCATGGAAACAGTAAGCCCCACAGTATCAATGAACCTCCAAATCCTCAAATGTCATGACATTGAGATAAGGAGAACTAGATGGTGCCTGACTACTTATCTGAATGGAGTCATAATAGAATGTGCAGTATGAAGTGGGGGGGGGGGGCAGGGGGGTGTAGAACCAAAGTAAAAATTGCAATAGTGATGAGGCTACTGGTCTAACAAACTATCTGTGTGCCTGAGACAATGGCCTTTAGTTGACCTTTGAGCCTTGAACTGAACTCATGCTGTGGCCCAACCTACAACCAAACAACAGACACCAGGATAAGGACACCAGAACAAAGACATCAGGAGCTGCTCAGTCCTTAGAAAAATTCATTATTGAGGATTATAATGGCAACTTTTGTCAGGGATAAAACCAAAAAGGCAGGAGTAGTGAAGATGGATGGATGAATGAAAACAAGAATCATAGAGAAACAGTAGGAGAAACAGCAGCACATTGTGGGGATTGTAATCAATATCATAAAACAAAATATGAAAAAATAGTTGAATGGGATACTAACATGTTGTGTAAACTTTTCATTAAATCATAATAAAATGTATTTTTAAAGTTTGTTATTTTGCTTTTTAATGTTTTATCATGACATACAAAAAATTCTTAAAATTTTGTTGTTAGTACTCATTGTTTAAAAAAAATAAAAAAACATTTCTTTTCTCCCTCTCCTTTTACAATTTGCAGTTTACTTATACAGAGTTGAGCTACCAACCCAAAGCCATGTGGTTCCAATTCACTAACTGCTCCACAGTAGAAAAATAGGCAATTTTCTCTTGTGTGATTTATTGCCTGTGAAAATTCACTAAAGGGTAAGCTTTTATTTTGACTGGATAATAAATAAAAACAACTCCCCACAGCATAAGAGATCAACAGCAGCATGAGGTGCTAGGCATCACAGACACACAGAAGATATCAAGGGCTGGATAAGAGGAGGAAGCTGTTGAATGGAGTAAGTAGGAATGGAAAGTGGATGCTTTTGGAGTGAGGAAAGGGGTGGGTCAAGACATGCCTGCTAATGGCAGAGGAATGACACTGAATCTATTGGTTACTTCTCTAACTAGGAAATGTCTTTCTGTAAAATGCTTATCTGTCAGATACTGTTCTAAAGCTGAGCATTCAAATTAAAATAGACTAGGAAGAAGGATTGACCATCCGCTTCTAAACCAATGAGCCTTTGAAAACCCTATGTACATTACAGAATAGACTAGCTGATATGGCAATTGAGATTGGGCCCTCATATATGGAAAAACAAAAGAAGAGGAACAGCTGTAAGCAGACACTAGTAATTGGAACACAGAATGTGAGAAGAACGAATGTAGACAAATTGGACATTGTTAAGAAAGAAATGGAATGCATAAATATTGATGCACTAGGTATTAGCAAAATGAGGTGGACTGGCATGGGGCATTTTGAATCAGACAATCACATGATCTACTATGCTGGGGATGAAAAAGTAAGGAAGAATGGGATTCCTTTCATAGTTAAAAAAGTCATTTCTAGATCCATCTTGAAATACAATGTTACGAGTAACAAGATAACATCCATACTTATACAAGGAAATCCAGTAAATACCATTATCGTTCAAATGCATGCACTAATAACAGGAGCCAAAGAGGAGGAAATACAAGATTTCTACCAATATTAGCAGTCAGAAATCAATTGCATATTCCGTAAGTATGCATTAATAATAATGTGTGACTGGCATGCAAAATTTGGGAATAGAGAAGAAAGATCAGTAGTCAGGAAACACGAACTTGGTGACAGAAATGAGACTGGAGATAAAATGATAGAATTCTGTACAATCAATGATTTATTCATTGCAAATATCTCTAATAAACATAAATGCAGACTGTATACATGGATTTCACCTGATGGTATGTGTACAAATCAGATCAATTACATATGTGAAACGAATTACTGGAGAAGCTCAGTATCAGCTGTGGAAACTAGGCCAGATGCTGATGGAATCAACCATCAACTACTCATATGCAAGTTCGAACTAAAAGCTAAAGAAGGTTAAATAAAATCCACAGGAATCAAAATTTGACATTGTGTCTATTCCATCTGAATTTGAAAAGCATTTCAAGAACATATTTGAGGCTTTGAACACTAATGAACGAAGACTAGATGAGCTATGCAAGGATATAAAGAATATCACCCACGAAGAATGTAAAAGGTTATTATAAAGACAAAGGAAGAAATAAAAACTGAGCTGAATGTCAGAAAAGACTCTAAATATTGCATTAGAATGTCAAGAAGCCAAAGCAAATGGAACAAATCAAGAAGCTAGGGAACTGAACAGAAGATTTCAAAGGGCAGCTTGGCAAAACAATGCAAAGTATTATAATGAAATGTGCATAGAGCTTGAGTCAGAAAATAAAAATGGATGAGCTCGCTCTGCATTTCCTAAGCTGAAGGAATTGAAGAACAAATTCAAGACTTGAATTGCAATACTTAAGGGTGTGTTGGCAAAATATTAATTCATCCAGGAAACATTAAAAGAAAATGGAAGTACTATACATACCAAAATGAATTGGCTGACACAGAATTTCATGAAACAACATATGATCAAGAGCCTGTGGTGATTAAAGAGGAAGTTCAAGCTGCTCTGAAGGAACTGAAAAAAAAAAATTAATAGCCCCAGAATTTCAACAATTGACATATTTCAACAAAGAGCTGCTGCCCTGGATGTGCTCACCAAGTTGTGCCATGAAATGCGGAGGACAACGACCCAAACAACTGACTGGAAGAGATCCATACATGTTCACATTCCAAAAAGAGGTGATGCAACGGTGCAGAAATTATTGAACAATATTATTAATATCACATGCAAGCAAAATACTGCTGAAGATTATCCAAACACGACTGGAACAGTGTATCGACAGAGAACTTCTAGGCTGGGTTTAGAAGATGTGCAGGCTGGATTTAGAAGAGTCGTAACACTACGGATATTATAGCCATAGTTAAATGGATCTTGGCTGAAAGCAGAGAGTACCAGAGGAATGTCTATCTGTGTTTCATTGACTAGGCCAAAACGTATTTGACTATGTGGATCACAACTGTGGCTAACTCTGAGAAGAATGAGAATCCCAGAATATTTGATTATGTTTATGCAAAACCTATACTTAGACCAAGAGGCAGTCATTAGAACAGATCAAGGAAACACTGCATGGTTCAAAATCAGGAGAGCAGTGCATCCTGTCTCCACACATTTCCAATCTCTATGCAGAACAGATCATCCAAAAGTCTGGGCTCTAAGAGGAGGAATGTGGTATCAGGATTGGAGGAAGAATCATCAACAACCTGTGTTATACAGATGACACAGTCCTGCATGTTAAAAGTGAAGAGGACTTGAAGCATTTGTTACAGAATATCAAATACTACAACTTTCAATATACACTACACTCAATATCAAGAAAACAAAAATCTTCACCATTTGACCAATAGGATATGACAGATGGAAAAAAGATTGAAGTTGTCAAGTATTTTCTTTTAGTTGGATGCACAATCAATAAACATGTACCAACAGTCAAGAAATCAAAACATGTGTATTAGGAAAACCTGCTGTAAAAGACATAGTCAAAGTGCCAAAGTGAAAGGATGTCAGTTTAAAGACTAACATGTACTTACTTCAAGCATGACCTTTTTCATCTTTTCCTATGCATCTGAAACTTGAACAATTAATAAGGACAGAAGAAGAATAGATGTGTTTGAATTGTGGTGTTAGAAGAAAGTATTGAATATCCTGTGGTATCTTAAAGGAGATTATACGAGGCTGCTCCTTAGAGGCAAAGATACAGAAATTTCATTTTACAGATTTGGTCATATTTTCAGGAGGAACCAGTCCTTGGGTAAAGACTTCCTGGGAAAGGTAAAGTCTCAGAGAAAGAGAGGAAGATCTTCAACAAATGGATTAATACAGAGACTGTATAGGCATATCAGAGATTGTGAAGATGGAGCAGGATGGGACAAGGTTCATATCTGTTGTTCATAGGGTTGCTATGAGTCATAGCCAACTTGATAGCACCTAACAACAATTTTTATATTTTTATCTTCCAAGTTCTTTTATCTGTGGTGCTATATGTTAGATAAAGTAGAGAACTAAGAAGTAGGTTTAATAGACACTTTTAAAAACAATTCTTACATATGATGTTTCATGGTCTATGACAAAACATATTAAAAGGATAAAATAAAAGTATGTTAAGCACAATCAAGGAACTGAAGAACAAATTCAAACCTCGAGTTGCTATAATCAAGGATGCTTTCGGCAGAACATTAAATGACCCCGGAAGTATTAAAAGAAGATGGAAGGAATATACTGAGTCAGTGTATCGAAAAGAATTGCAAGACACAGAAGAATTTCATGAAACAACATATGAGCAAGAGCCTATGGTGATGAAAGAAGAAGTTCAGGCTGCTTTGAAGGA
>NW_006400184.1:814961-822355 GCF_000299155.1 Elephantulus edwardii | reverse complement strand
CACATAACAACAAAACAACAACAATCAACTACAAGTTATTTTTCTAGATACTTATCATAAAGGCATTTCAGCTGGTAGGAAAGAAAGTAATCCATTATTTCAAGTTATTTACCTTTTGATGCAGAAATAAGGGCTTTCTTTCAATTATAGTGTCCTATGCAATTTCTCACATGTTTTACAAAGGAGAGAAATTTTTTTTATTATTCATGGGTTTGTTTTTTCAAAAAGCAATACGCTATTTATAAATAAGGAGATCTCCAATGACATATTAAAATGGCAAGCCTCACAGTTTTAAATCTAAATTATAAACAAAATTTACTAAGGCACATTTGATCTGTGTGTTTAAAACAAACTTTCTAAGGTAATGACAGATTGATTTTACTCTTGTCCCTCAGAATCTGTGAGCACCAGAATTGTCTACGAACACTTAATATTTAGTAAAGCAGTAAGGAATGTGATCACAAGGTATGGGAGAGAGGCATTAGAAAGGAATTTTTAAAAATATCTATGCCCCAAGTCTCAGAGTTGATACCTGCCAGAGTGTATCAACAGTTTGTCCTTAGTCACTCTTCTCTCCTTCCCTATCCTTCCTCTTTATTACTCTTCATATGAACTGTCTATAGGCGATTGCATCCAGGTATGTGGTTTTACATATCATCCACATGCTCATGAATACAAAATGCACCTCCAGTCCTTGACTAGCATTATATACCAAATATCTGCCTGATTTCTCCCTTTAAGCTCCTAATGACCATCACAGGTCACTCACTGCCATTGAGTTGACTCAGCCTCACAGAGCCCACATGTATATGAGGGTAGAACTGTCCTGCACAGGTTTTGAAGAGCTCACATTCAAGAGCTCCAGTCTTTCTTCCAAGGTGCCTCTGGATAGGCTCAAGTCTACACCTTTTAATTAGCAAATTAGCTCATTAACACTACTTACACTATCAAGAAAACCCTGGATGCTTGATGTTGTAATTGAATCAGGTATGACCTATAGCAAGTCTGTGAACAATGGATCTGAATATTGTCCTGTCCTGTACCACCCTCATCATTTCAGACATACTTGAGCCCATTGCTGCACTCTATCAACACATCTTGTTGAGGATTTCCCCCTCTTTTGCTGATCCTTTACCTTTCCAAGCCTGATGTCCCTCTCCAAAGACTTGTCCCTACTGACAATATACCTAAAGTATGAAAGACAAAGTTTCACCATCCTTACCTCTAAGGAACATTCTGGTGCCACTTTCTCCAAGACATATCTGTGTGTTCCTTCCCTGGGATAGTCAGTACTCTTCTTCAACACCAAACCTCAAAGTTGATTCTTTTTCTGTCATCCTACTTTACTGTCCAGCTCTCAGATTCCAATATCAAGTGATTTAAAATACCATGACTTAAATCAGGCATATTTTGGTCTTTAAATTGAAATAATTACTCCTTAGTGCTTTGAGGAGGACCCCAACAGCAGACTTTTTCAATGTAATACATCTCCTGATCTGATTGCTGGTACCAGTGGTGTTGCTTATAGATCAAAGAAATTTTAAGTCATTGACAATTTCAATCTTTTCTCTTTCTATTGTGATGTTGCCTATTGACCCAGTGGTAAGAATTCTTGTCTGGTTGTTGTTGTCATTGTTATGTCCCCTCAAGTCAACTATGACTCATAATGACTATGAATACTAGCTCTGAATATTATCCTATCCTGAGCCAACCTTACCATCTGACATGTCATACCTGTCCTCGTTGCCATCGTCATTGTCAGTTCATCCCATCCAGGATCTTCCTCTCTTGCACTTACTCTGTACCTCACAAGGCATTATGTCCTTTTCCAAGGGTTGGTCACTCCCTGGCAGGTAATTTAATCATCTGACTCTGATGTTTAAAATTCCAGTGGTGTTCCATTTTGTAATAAAATAAACCTTTCCTAAGCATGACATAGATAAAGAATATTTTATGATTGGCTGATGTGATAATATAAGGAGAGAAGCAGAAATTTCAAGTGCCCTAAAATATATTATTATTCTACAATAACTTAGTTATAATGTTGTTGTTGTTGTGTGCTGTTGAGTCACCTGCGACTCATAGTGACCCCAGGTACAACAGCCCTAAATACTGCCCTATCCTGTGCCAATCTCATTGTCTCTAACACACCTACCACCATTACCCCAGTCACTGAATCAATCCACCTCATAGAGGGTCTTCCTCTCCTGCGCTGTCCCTCCACCCTCCCAAGCATGACTTCCCTCTCCAAGGACTGGTCTCTCCTTGCAATATGTCCAAAGTATGTCAGACAAAGTTTCAGAATCCTTGCCTCCAAGGAGTAGCCTGGCTTCACCCTTTCCAGGACAAACCTGTTTGTTTTCTTAGCAGTTCATGGTATATTCAACAGTCTTCTTTAACACCACAGCTCAAAGGCATCAATTCTGCTTTTGTCATCCCTAGTCATTGTCCAGCTCTCTGATGCATAACAAGTGATTGCAAATACCATGGCATGTATCAAGCATTGACATCTCCAGACTGACATTATTACTCTTCAATACTTTAGAGAGGTCTCTACCTGCAGACTTTCCCATCATAATACGTCCTTTAATTTCCTGGCTGCTGGTACCAAGAGTGTTGTCTGTGGAACCAAGCACTCTAAAACGGTGAACAATCTCAACCTCTTCACCATCCAGCATGATGCTGCCAATTGGTGCAGTGGTGAGAATCTTTGTTTTCTTGATATTGAGACTCTATACTGAAGACTGCAGTTCCTGACTTCCCACAGCAGTGCTTCAGGTCCTCCTCAGTTTCAGCAAGGGTTGGATCATCTGTATAATGCAGATTGTTGATGAGTCTTCCTCCAATTCTGATGCCGCATTTCTCCTCATAAAGCCCAGACTCCCTGATAATCTGTTCTGCATAACGATTGAAAAGGTATGGAGATAGGATACATCCCTGGCATACACCCCTCACAATTTTGAACCATGCAGTGTGCTTCCCTGCTCTCTTCTGATGACTGCCTCCTGGCCCTAGCCTTCATTTTTATTAGGTATAACTAGAATATTTCCCACATATGGTCATATGACTGAGTAAGGAACAAAGACAAGATTAGTGTGTATAATTTAGGGAAGTAACCTTTAAAAAAATCCAGTAAACTTTAACCTGAAAATAAAATTAAATCCTCAAGTTATACTACTGAAGGATTCTAGGGGAAGGATGTTGAATAGTGAAGCATATAAAGGAGATCGAAGCCATAAACAGAGTCACTGTATCAAAATAACGTGTCAGCATGGAAACATTTCAGGGTGTAGCACATTATCAAAAACTGAAAGTAATGGAAGACAAAGTTCAAGTTGTGCTGAAGTGATTGGCAAAAAATAAGACCCCAGAATCTATGGAATATCAATTGACATGTTTCAACAAACACATGTAGCCTTGTGGTTGTTGATGTTGGCATCAAGTCAAGTACTACTCATGGTGACCCTATGAACCCTGTCCTTTCCTGTGCCATCCTCACAGTCTCTGAAACATTTGAGACCATTGATGTAGTGACTGTGTCAACCCACCTGGTTGAGGATCTTCCTCGCTTTCACCATCCCTCCAGCTTCTCAAGTATGATGCCCCTCTCCAAGGAATAACCTCTTCTAGCAACATGCTCAAAGTATGGGAGATGAAGCTTCATCATCTTTGCCTCCAAGACATCTGTTTGTTCTTTCTGCTGTCTGTGGAATATTCAATACTATTTTCCGACACCACAATTTAAAGGTAACAATTCTTCTAGCATCTTTATTCATTGTCTAGTTCTCTAACACACAGTAAGTTACTGAAAAGACCACAGACTGAATCAAGTGTGACTTAGCTCTCAAACTGATATCATTTCTCCTCAATAATTTAGAGAAGTTCTTGGCTACAGACTTTCACATTGCAATACATTCTCTGATCTCCTTACTACTAGTACCAAGTGTATTCTTTGTGTATCCAAGTAAGATGATGTTGTTGACAGTCTCAATCTTTTCTCTATCAATCAAGATTTTGGCTATTGGTCCAGTGGCAAGAATTTTTATTTTTTTTTATACTGAGATGCAAGCCATATTGAAGACTGCAGTGTTTGATCTTTTACAGCAAGTGCTTCAAGTCCTCCTCATTTTCAGCAAGCAAGGATATATCATATACATAATGAAAGTTATTATTGAGTCTTCCTCCAATCTTGATGTCATATTCTTCTTCATAGTCTAGCTTCTCAAATAATTTCCTCAGCATACAGATTAAATAGGTATAGAGAAAGAATACAACCCTGACTTTCCTAATTTTAAACTATGCATTGTTCCCTTGATCTGTTCACACAACAACCTTTTGGTCTAGGTATAGGTTTCATATGAGCAAATTAAATAGTCTGAAACTCTCATTCTCCTTAATGTTAGCCATAATTTGTTATGATCCACACAGTCAAATGCCTTTGTTTAGTCAATGAAGTACAAATGGACATTATATTGGTATTTTTTGTTTTCTGGCAGGATCCATTTTACATCAGTAATGATATCTCTGGTGCCATGGCCTCTTTGAAATTCAGATTGAGCACTAGGCAGTTCTTTGTCAATATACCGTTCTACCTGTTTTTGAGTGATCCTTACTAGTATTTTTCTTGCATGTAATATTAATTGCTATTGTGTAACATTGAGTAAAAATCAACCCAAACTGACTCTTTGGCAGATTTTCAGAGGCAATTTATTGACTGCCCATCCTTCTCCCTCAGAGCAGCTGATTGATTTGAACCACGTGCATTTAGGATTGAAGCAGAACTACTAGGCTCCCAGCTCCCAGATATTGATGATATTGTTCTATAATTTCCACATTCTATAGGATCACATTTCTTGGGAATGGGAACAAACAGGGATATTTTCCAGTCAGTCAGCCAGGTAGCTATACTCCAAATTTCCTGGCCTACTACTGGTAAGAACACACATAGCTGCATTTGTCATTTGAAACATTTTAACTTAAATCAGTCAGTTCCAGGGCCTACTTTTTTGTCCTTGCATCTAGACATGAAGCTCTAGACATCTTCATTAGTCTATACCTTTGTTCCCATTCAAAAAACAAGATGATCAAACAGAATGTGGAAATTATCTAAAAATATTATTAATATTGCATACATGTAAAATATTGCCTTTAGGGAAATTTCACAAAATTCAAGCTAGATTTAAAAGAGTCTATGGGACCAGAGATATCATTGTTTATATCAGATAGATCTTGGCTGTAACAAGAATACCAGAAAGATGTCTATTTGTGTTTTATTGACTGTGAAAAGGTATTTGCCTGTGTAGATTATAACAAATTATGGATAACATTGAGAAAAATGGGGATTTTGTAACACATAATTATGATCAGGTGAAACCTGTATGTGCTTAGACAAAGAAACTATTGTTCACACAGTAAAGGTATCAATAAACTTTCTGAAGCCAGGAAGTCTGATGGAACTTTCTGACATAGAATTTAAAACAACAATGATTGAATATTTTCAATGGGTGAAAGAAAAATTTGAAGAGTTACAGGACACTGCAAGCAGAATTCAGGAGGAGCGTTAAAGAAAACCAAAACCAAAACCAAAACAAAACAAACAACAAAACACAAAACAATCTAAAACAATGCAGATAAGACAAAAAAAGGCATTAGAGGCACCGGAAAAATAAGAGACCATGATTCAAAATATGAGGTCCAATGTTTGAGATGTATTAACATGATGGAGGGACACAACAACAGAGTTGAAGAGATGGAACACAGAACCTGTGAAATAGAATATAGAATTGTCACCACTGATCTGCAAGAGCAAAAAAACAGAATTAAAAAAGAAAGAAAAAGAAGAAAATCTAAGAATAATATGGGACACCATCAAGAGAAATAACATGCTCGGAACAGGAAGGAACAAGTAAAAGCACCAAAAAAGTTGTGGAAAAATTACTAGAAGAAAAGTTCCCAGGTATAGTGAAGAATAAGAGAATATATATTCTAGAACTGAGTGAACATCGTACAGAATAGACCCCAAAATAAAAACATCAAGGCATATTATAGTCAAATTTACCAGAACCCAATATAAGGAGAGAATTCTGAAAGCAGTAAGGGAGAAAAAAAGAATAACTTATAAGGAAGAGTAGATAAGATTAAGTGCCAATTTCTAAGCAGAAACCATGTGAGCAAGAAGACAATGGAATGACATATATCAAAAACTCAAAGAACACAACTGTCAACCAAGAATACTGTGCTCAGCAAAATTGTACATCAAATATGAAGGAGAGATCAAGATATTCCTGGGGCTGGTGGTGTTGGGGGGAACCAAACAAAAAATATAACCTAAGGGAGTTTGTAAAGACAAAACCAAAGTTGCAGGAAACACTGAGAGACACCTTCTTACAGAAGTGCCACAGAAAGCAGAATGGACCAAAGTAACTAGCAACAACAACAAAAAGAACTGGATTGGCAATACAACACCTTATCCATTGGACTTTAGGTAGGCACATTACACTACATCCCTATATTAGTTTTTAATTGCTACCATGAGGAGAACCGCTGTACCAAAGATAACTAGTTGGCTCTGAAAAATTTCAGGAAGTACCATATGAACAAGAGCCAATGGTAATGAAGGAAGAAGTTCAAGCTGAGTTGCTCTTTCACCGTTTTATGTTAATATGATAGAATCTGATGTGATCAGTCAATCATCTGAAAGGAGATTGTCCTTGGGGACGTGGCCTGTCTCTACTATTTAAATAGATGTTCTGACAGGACTTGTTCTCATTCTCGACCATATAGCATTGCACTCTTCTCATCTCCTGACCTGTAGTTGTCATCACTTGACCTCCAGTTTCTGAGATATAAGCCTGCAGAAATCTCCAGCCTGCTACTTTACCAACAACTTTAGATTCATCATCCCCCCTCTAAGTTGAATCCCATAAGTTCACAGAAGTCTCCAGCCTTCTGGGAGTATTACAGATTTGATACTTGACAGGCCTTAAAGTTTTGATAGTTAATTTCTTGAAGTAAATTTCTCTGCCTACCTGGGATAATGGGGGTGGATATGTCAGGCACAGTGAGATTAGTTCAAGATAGAGCAGAGTTTAGAGCTATTGTGTATATAGGATCACTATGAGTCGCAGATGACTACACAGCACCAACAATATGTGTCTAACTGGGTTTGCTCTTCTAGAGAACCCCACCCAGACAAAAACAACAACAACAACAACAAAAAAACCCACCAAAAAAAAACCTTTAAACTTTGAAACAGCCAAAACGATGGAGAGTAAACAATTGTTTGTAAAAAAGCAGAAATCAACCTACAACCAGGAGAAGATAACATAGATGAATGGGATCTTCTAAGACTCAAATCCCTATGCACATCCAAAAACTTCTCCAACAGGGTAAAA
>NW_006400184.1:811905-813696 GCF_000299155.1 Elephantulus edwardii | reverse complement strand
ACAGACATTCGGATGGCGGGGAAGAAGAACAAACTGGGGAGGAGGGTGGAGAGAATGGTGCGGCAATGAAGGAGTGAAAGCCCAGAATCCCTGTGAATGATCATTGAAACTAATAAAATTTAATAATAAAAAAAAGACAAATTGCATTGGGAAGGTCAGCTGTTGGGGACCTCTCCAGAGTGCTGAAGAGCAACGACGTTTGGGACTAGGTAGTGCCTGATTCAGGCCAGGGTTTTTGCAATTACTTGCTGTGCTTCGGAGGGCTGAACAGTGACTGGGGATGATAGAGGGTGGGTTGATGCCTTTGAGCTGTGATGCTGGAGTATTAGAACAAACAGGTTTGTCCTAGAGAGGGTGAAACCCAACTGCTCCTGGGAGGCAGGGATTCTGAGGCTTTGTCTAACATACTTTGGGCATGTTGCAGGGAGTGACCAGTCCTTGGAGAGGGACATCATGCTTGAGAGCGTGGAGGGATAGTGCAAGAGAGGAGGACCTTCAGGAGATGTATTGACACGGTGACTGGGGTAATGGGAGTGGATGTGTCAGAGACAATAGGTTAGCACGGGATAGAGCAGGGTTCAGAGCTGTTGTATACAGGGTTTCTATGAGTCACAAACACATAACACATAACAACACAACATGAGTCACAGGGACTGGAGGGCACATAACAACAACAACAGTAAGTGACTTCTGTTTGAAGTGACCTCATAGAAGAGCAAGGATGGTGGAATAAGCCCTCTGACCTCATTCTCTTTGCCCCACCTGGGGCCTGAGGGTAAGGAGCCTGCTGACCAGTTTCTATAGGTTAGCTTCCTATGGCACGGAGTAGGGCACAGAAAGCTGGAGATTGTGGCTAAGTATATCTGACACCTGGTTATTTCAGTACGTCTTCCTGTAGCTTCTCTAAAACCATGGATGGATTCAAACTGCGAGAGATACAAGGTCTTATGGTTAGCTGCACAGCAGCTTACCAACTAACAGACTTAACCACCACAAAGAACTCCTTAGTACACAATAAAGTGCTGAATAAATTTTCATAAATTCTGGAGCCTCCTTAAGTATAGGAACTGTGGAGAAGATCAAGGAGGCTAAGCTATCTGATAAGAAATGGACTGAGTATGGGAGTGGACAGGGCATTCTCATAAAATAGCTTTTTGTCAGCTGTATAAACATGTTTATGCAGAAACTCTCCTCAGATAACCTTAGTGGTTATCTCCTGATCCATTATTGTGGAGTTAGGGTGGGAACCACAAGGGGAAGTCTTGGGGTGGTGGTTGTTGTTATGCAGCAGTGAGACTCATAGTGATCCTGTGAGCAGCCAGCCTGAAGCCTGCCCTATATTGTGCTCTTCTCATCTCTGACACATTAAGTCCCATTGCTGAAGTGTGTTAAACCATCGCCTTGTGAGTTTTCCTCTCCTTTGAGGACCCTCCATCTTTCCGGGTATGGTGTCCCTCTCCAAGGAATAGCCTTTAGTTACATGTCCGGGGTATGAAGGATGATGCTTCACCATCTTTGCCTCCAGGAAGCACTCTGGCTTCACTCTTTCTAAGATATATCTGTTTGGGATATTCAGTACTCTTCTCCAGCACCACAGCTCAAAGCTATCATTTCTGCTTCTGTCCTCCTCGCTCGTTGTCCGGCTCTCTGATGTATAGTGATTGAAAGGATCATGGCCTGGAGCAGGTGCACCTTGGTCTTCAAAGTGATGCCATTGCTCTTCAGCATTTTGGAGAGGTCCTTGACAGTATACTTGCCCAATGCAATAAGTCTCCTGACTTCCTGACTGCT
>NW_006400184.1:807491-811680 GCF_000299155.1 Elephantulus edwardii | reverse complement strand
TTTTTTAAAAGGCAGAAAAAAGTCCCAGATCACAACAAAGCCCATCTGCTTAATTCAAACACTCTACTATCACATTTCCTTTGGATATAAGACAGGAGTCCGACATGTGTCTGTATAACAGACACCCAGAATCTCCAGTCGTAGAGGTGAGGATGTCAGTTAACAAGTCAAATGACAGAAGCATAGAGGCCAGAATCAAAAGCTAAAATAACTTCTGTCAAGTCTGTTCTAACTCATAGATAATGGTTACTGAATAATAATAATAATAGACACTGGATAATGGTCCTGAAAGTCTTGATGGAGGGCTTTGTCCTCTGCTTAGCTACAGTCACCTATATTCTCTTTCTTCTTACTCACTAAAGCTCTTCACATGTTTAATTTTCCATCCAGCCTAGTTGCTAATGACTTTTGAGACTTGACTCCTAATCTAATCTCTCCCCTCCCTTATACAATTAGGAAGAAAGCAGGATCTGGAGAAGCATCTCACATAAGGTCACATAAAAAATTAGGGCAGAGCTATGCCAGAACCCAGAACACCACATGTTCCGCCAGATTTCTTTTTCAGCTCATTGTTAGATAATTGGTCTTGATCCAAGGCCAGTTATGATTGATACAAATCTTACCGAGCTTTTGCTTCTATCTACATCAGTCTCCTTCTCTGATAGGCTTTGTTTTCCCATAAGTCATCACTCACCATAAGTCATCAATCACTAACCCAAGCAATCATCACCTTCAAATGTTCCACAGTGGTCCCAGATGCTGTAATCTCTCTTGGTTTAGTTGGAGACTCTGGGGAGAAGTTGCCTTGGAGACCATCCAACTGTGGGGCTGGAAACTTGTTATTACCTGAATTTAAGACTGCATCAGACTTCAGCTTTTAAATTCATCAGTGCTCACCTTCTCTCTCACTCTAGATTGGGCTGTGGACTATAAACTGAGAGGTCTACACCTTGGCTGTGCAGATCTAGAGGGTGTCCTGGGGGTTGGTTAGAAAGAACAACTGTTGGCTCTGGGATGAAGATCTCCTGACATCATTCTCACTAAAGGAATTACAGAAAACAAAAAATAGAAAACATCTACCTTAATGAGACAGGATGTAAAATCTTTTCCAGCTGTTGGATGGGGATTTTTTGTGATGGCAATACAGTTCCTTTTATTGAAACTTTCCTCTGGTTAGAGTTTAGCTGAACCTCATCCATAAAGTATCCACTATAGGGATACAAATAACTTTTTAATTAGAATTTTAATTGTAATCACTAATTTAGAGGTGTTGTTATGTGCCGTCGAGTCGTTTGCGACTCATAGCGACCCTATGCACAACAGCCCTAAACCCTGCTCTATCCTGCGCTAACCGCATTGCCTCTGACACACCCATCCCGATTACCCCAGTCACGGAATCAATCCATCTCATAGAGGGTCTTCCCCTCCTGCGCTGTCCCTCCACCCTGCCAAGCATGATGCCCCTCTCCAAGGACCCGTTCCTCCAGGTAACATGTCCAAAGTATGTCAGACGAAGCCCCAGAGCAGCTGGTGTATTTAAAGCTATGTGCCTTTAGGTTGGCGGCATCATTCTTTATCTGTAATCCTCCAACAGAGTGATAAACATTGTTCTCTGCCCTCAAAGTTGTTGGCATAGGACTACAAACACAGAGACCAAGCATGAAACAAAACCAAGTAAAACAAGATAATGGGGTTGGCATGAACTGGAGAGCTGCATGGGTTCCTTTTAAGGATGATTTCTTCCCAGATCCAGCCCATTGTTGCTATTGACACAGGCCCTTACTCCCAGACAACTTGATGTTACAAGGAAGTGAAAAATACAAAACTTCAAAATCTGGGATTTCTTACTTTAAATATATGTTTATAAATATATTTTTATTTTTATAAATTTTTAATATGTATACATTGGGGTTTAGTAAAAAATGTCCACATGCTGAGTTCAATCTTTTTCCAGTTTATCACCTTCAGTTACAGCCTCAGCAGAAAAAAAATAACATATGTGTGTGTGTGTGTGTGTGTGTGTGTGTGTATGTATGTGTGTGTGTGTGTATATATGTATGTGTGTGTGCATATATATATATATATTCCTGCAATGGTAAGTGGTTGTTCTAACAAGCACTCTGGGAAAATGCCATGCAAACTCAGAATAATAAAGAAAGGTGAAGTTCACGTGCCATTGCAGGGAAAGGTGGCTATTTAGGTAGATGGTTAATGAAAAGGGACTGAGTTTCTAAGTGTGGACATGAATCTTGAAGGCATTTAGGGAGCAACGAGTTCTTGTGCTTGACCAAGTAAGGTCTTCCACTCATTACAGATTGAGATGTGTTTCACTGGGGCCTTAGAGGCCATTGCTGCAAACCTCTACAAATCAACCTTTACAAACAAACCTCCCTGTATCAGGAACTAGAAGGTTCATGCAAGGTACTGTCACATCGTTATCACCAATCTGATTTGAACACCACCACTAACCATAGGGCATGCAAATGTCAACAGATTGAGGCTGGCCAGGGAAACGGACCACATCCCAGGAATCTTGGATGCCAAGCTGGAGTGTTTATTCTTCATACTTGAAGATCCATGGCAGGTGTTTTACCTAATGACCTGACAAGAACTGGATCTGACAACTTTGGGTCAGGTTAATTGGGAAGAGACAGAAATTAGAGGCAGCAGACTAGTTAGGAAATGACCACAAGAGTCTCAAACTAAATAAGACCTACAGTTGTCCAGTTGATTCTGATTCACAGTGACCCTTCATCAGGTTTCCAAGGTTATCATCTGAGAGATTGCCCATCTTTCTCACATGGGAAGATTGGTGGGTTTTAATCAGCATCTTTAGGTTAACAGTCCAACTCATAACACACTAACCCATCAGAGCTCCTTGAGACAGCGAAGGACTGTCTATGGTAAAGGAAGGGGAAATGAAGATTAGAGACACAACCAGCCAAGAAAGGAAGGACTTGTGAGGGGCTAAATGGGGGAAGCTCTAAGGGGAGAGAACACAACAACTGGTTGCTTCCAGACTCACCCACATTGCCTTTCTAGGTAACAACACAGTGCTGGCTAAGAAAAAAAAATGCTAAAATTAGAAGCATTTTCTGATAAAAGCAAGTGTAAGCAGACAAAAGGTGAGAAAAAATGGGGTTGCTTTCATAGTTAAAAAAATAATTTCTAGATCCGTCTTGAAGTACAACATTGTGAGTGACAGGATAATATCCATACACTTACAAGGAAGTCCAGTGAATACCACTATCATTCAGGTATATGCACCAACAACCAGAGACAAAGAAGAAGAAATAGGTTATTTCTACAAACTTGTACAGTCGGAGATCGATCGAACATGCAATCAAGATGCATTGATAATAATGGGTGACTGGAATGGAAAAGATGGAAAAAGAGAACAAGAATCATTAGTTGGAAAACATGGACTTGGTGACAGAAATTAAGGTGGAGATAGAATAATTGAATTTTGCACAATCAATGACTTATTCATTGAAATATGTTTTATAAGAAATATAAACGCAGGTTATACACATGGATTTCACCCGATGTTATGCATAGGAATCAGATCAATTACATCTGTGGGAAAAACTACTGGAAAAGCTCAATATAAGCTGTGAAAACAAGGCCAGGAGCTGATTGTGGAACAGACCACCAACTACTCATATGCAAGTTCAAACTGAAGCTGAGGAAAATGAAAACGAATACACGGGAACCAAAATATGACTTTGAGTTCATCCCACCTGAATTTCAGAACCATCTCAGGAACAGGTTTGAGGCCTTAAACACTAATGAGCGAACACCTAATGAGTTGTGGGAGGATGTCAAATGTATCATCCAGGAAGAGTGCAAACAGTCATTACAGAGAGAGAAGGAAAAAAAAAAGACCAAAATGGATGTCTGAAGAAACTCTGAAGAGTGCACTGGAGCGCAGAGAAGCCAAAGCACAAGGAAGAATTCAAGATACTAAAGAGCTGAACAGAAGATTCCAAAAGACAGCACGGGATGACAAAGCAACATATTACAATGAAATGTGCAAGGAGCTGAAGTCGGAAAATCAAAAGGGCAGAACTCGTTCAGCATTTCCTAAGCTCAAGGAACTGAAGAACTAATTCAAACCTCAAGTTGCTATAATCAAGGATGCTTTAGACAGAATATTAAATGATACAGGAAGTATTGAAAGAAGATGGAA
>NW_006400184.1:796656-806906 GCF_000299155.1 Elephantulus edwardii | reverse complement strand
ATCAGAGCAGAGCAGGGAAAAACTGCATGGTTCAAAATTGGGAAAGGTGTATGCCAGGGATGTGTCCTATCTCTATACCTTTTCAACCTGTATGAAGAACAGATTATCCAAGGCTCTATGAGAAGTGTGGCGTCAGGATTGGTGGAAGATCTATTAACAATCTGCGTTATGAAGATGACACAACCCTGCTTGCTGAAACTGAGGAGGACCTGAAATGCTCACTGCAGAGGGTCAAGGACAGCAGCGTTCAGTATCGATTAAGGTTCAATGTCAAGAAGACAAAGATTCTCATCACTGGACCAATTGGCAGCGTCAATTGAATGGTGAAGAGATTGAGATTGTTCACAGCTTTAGTTTGCTTGGCTCCACAGTCAACACTCTTGGCACCAACAGCCAGGAAATAAAAAATGCATTGTGATGGGGAAGTCTGCTGTTAGGGACCTCTCCAGGGTTTTGAACAGCAATGGTGTCACTCTGGAGACTAAGATGAGTCTGATACATGCTATGGTCTTTGTAATCACTTGTTGTGCATCAGAGAGTTGGACAATGACTAGGGAGGACAGAAGAATTGATGTCTTTGAGCCGTGGTGCTGGAGAAGAGTATTGAGTGTACCATGGACTGCCAAGGAAACAAACAGACTCATCCTGGACAGGGTTAAATCAGGCTGCTCCTTGGAGGCAAGGATTCTGGGTCTTCGTCTGACAAACTTTGGACATGTAAGGACGTCCTTGGAGAGGACATCATGCATGGGAGGGTGTAGGGACGGCGTAGAAGGGGAAGACCCTCTATGAGGTGAATTGATTCAGTGACTGGGGTAATTGGGATGGGTGTGTCAGAGGCAGTGAGATTGGCACAGAATAGAGCAGGGTTTAGAGTTGTTGTACATAGGGTTGCTATGAGTCGCAAGTGACTTGACGGCACATAACAACAACAAGCAGACATTGTCTTTGACACCTGAGGGTCAAAGAATATAGCAATTCTTGATGTTGTTGTTATTATGTAAGGTCAAGTCAGAACTGATTCATCGTTGATTCTCCAGTGGTTTTTCAGAGATGAGGAATCACACATGAGGAAATTGCCTCTCATTTTCCCATTAAGAAGCTGATGGATACAAGTTGCCTGCCTTTAGGATGGCACAGCAAGTCCTTACCACTAAACCATCGGAGTTCCCTAACAATTGTTGAGCACCTACTGTTTCCCAGGCACATAGTAAAGCTTTAGATAGATTATAACATTTAATCCTCAGAAGAGTCTTGAGAGTTAATTATTCTTATCTGACAGACACCATCAAGTTGAGTACAACCCATAGAGACCTTATGAATGACAGGTCTGAACCCTGTCCTATACTGTGCCATCTTCACACTTCCTAACACACTAGAGCCCACTGTGGCAGTCACTGTGTCATCCACCTGGGTAAGAGTCTTTCCTTTACTGAACCTTTGCCTTTCTCAGCATCATGTCCCTCTCCAAGAAACAGTTCCTTTCAGCAACAGGCTCATATTATGTGAGGTGAAACTTTATCATGTTTGCATTCAAAAAGCATGCTGGCTTAACCTTCTCCATGGTCTTTTGGCAGTCCATGGGATATTCAGTACTGTTTTCTAACACCACAGCTCAAAGGCATAAATTCTCCTGTCATCTTTATTCATTGTCTTATTCTCAGATGCATAGCAAGTGATAAAAAAGCCCATGATTTGGATCAGACACGCCTTAGTCCTTAAACTGATATCACTAGTCCTCAATAATTTGGAGAAGTTCCTGAATTAAGACTTTACCAGTGCAATACATCTCCTGATTTCTTGACTGGTGTTTGTTGTTAGATGCCATCAGATTGAGAACGACCCATAACGACCCTATGTGCTGGTTGTGGATCCAAGTAAGAAGAACTTGTTGACAGTTTCAATCTTTTCTCCATCTATAATGATGTTGCTTATTGGTCTGGAGGCAAGAACTTTCGTTTTCTTGATGTTGAGATGCAATCCATAATGAAGGTTGTATTCTTTGCTCTTCCGTAAGTGCTTCAAGTTCTCCACACTTTCAGGAAGCAAGGTTGTGTCATCTGCTTAACATAGGTTATTGAAGTGTCTTCCTTTGATCTTGATGTCACATTCTTCTTTATAGAGTCCAGCTTCTTGAATAATTTGCTCAGCATACATATTGAATAGGTATGGAGAAAGAATACAACTTGGAAGCAGGAGTGGCATCACTTCCGTAAATTGCTTGCCTCCAGAAACCCTATGAACCTGGAGAAAGGATGAAAGTCACACAAGTGTTGAGGACTTTAGTTCATAGGGTCTCTATGAGTCACCTATGACTTGACAGCACTTAACAAAAGTGTTCTCTTGCTCTATTTGCACAACAGTCTGTTGGTCTAGGTATAGGTTTTGCATTAGCACCATTATCATTCTTTTTCTTTTCATTCTTTTTTCATTCTATTCTTTTCAATGTTAGCCATAGTTTGTTATAATCCATATAATAAAATACCTTTGCATAGTCAATAAATCATAGACATTCTTCTGGCATTCTTTACTTTCAGCCAGGATTCATCTGACATCTGCAATGATATCCCTAGTGCCATGGCCTCTTCTAAATCCTACTTGAACTTCTGGTAGTTCCCTATCTATGTACTGATCTAACCATTTTTGAATGATCTTCATCAGTATTTTGCTAACATGTGATATTAATAATGTTGTTCTGTAGTTTCCACAGTCTGTTGGATCACCTTTATTGAGAATGGAAACAAATATGGGCTTCTTCCATCTTTTGGCCAGGTAACTGTCCTCCAAAATACATGCAATAGACTGGTGAGTGCATCCAGAGCTGCATCTGTTAAATGAAAAAAGTAAATTGATATCCCACTAATTCTTGGAGCTTTATTTTTTTATCAGTCCCTTCAATGCAACTTCAGTGTCCTCGTTTATTATCACTGGTTGTTGCTCATATGGAACTTTGTGAAAATTTTCACTGTCAGTCAGTTCTTTCTGGTATTTCATATGTTATACTCATAAAGATTTTTTTTAGAAAATGTGACATTCAAATGGTGTGATCAAAAGAAGTGCAATAATAAAACATATTTCTGAAAGGTTGTATATGCATTTGTTTGGGGTTTTTTTATGTTTGTTTGTTTAGATTTTAATGAAAGTTTACGAAGAACTTGGATTTCCATTCATTCATTGTTGCACATTTTCCTCCCTGGCCCTCCTCCCCCATCCAGAATTAGATTTTTTTCTTTGGAAAAAAAGTTCTTCCATTGTTATACAGCAAACCCCCATGTTGATCTCTTTACTATTCAGCTCTTATTCTGGACTCTTGTGATGCCAATAACACCTAATGATATTTTCCTTTAATACAGTTCTCTCTCTCATTTGTTTCAATGCCATGTACATTATTTATCCACTTATTTCTTAGTTCCCTCCCCCCACGACCTCCCTGTCAGTCCTGCTTTATAACAGTGGTATTATGTAGCACTTGACTTTTTGTAACTGAAATATTTCACTAAGCATAATGTCCTCCATGGTTACTCATTTTGTATAATAGTTCTTGAGTTCTTAATTTGTCAGTGCTGCATAATATTCCATTATGTGAATATACCAAAGCTTCTCTATTCATTTCTTTGTTGATGGGTACATGGGTTGTTTCCAACTCTTGGCAGTAGCAAACATGGGTGTGCATATCTATGCTAGGGTGGCAGTTCTGGTTTCTTTAGGGTATATTCCAAGTAGTGGAATTGCTGGGTCAAATGGTATTTCCATTTCCAACTTTTTAAGAAAGTGCCATATTGCTTTCCATAGTGTTTGTACAATTTTACAATCCCACCAACAGTGAGTAACGGTTCTAGTTTCTTCACAACCTTCCCAGCAATTGTTGTTTGCTGCTCTGTGGAATTTTGCTGGGGTGAGATGATATCTCATAGTTGTTTTGATTTCCATCTCTCTTAGAGGTAGGGATTTTGGACATTCATGAGTTTGTTTGCCATCTGAATGTCTTCTTTGGTGAAGTGTCTGTTCATATTCTGTGCCCATTTTTCAATTCTGTTATTTACCTTTATCTTGTTGTGGTACTTGAGTATTTTATATAATCTAGGTATAAGTCGTTTATCAGGCATGTCATTAACAAATATTCCCCCCCCCCAGTCTGTGGCTTCCCTTTTTACCCTCTTGGAAAAGGTTTTGGATGTGCATAGCGATTTGATTCTTAGAAGGTCCCATTATTCATCTATTATATCCTCTTCTGATTGTAGGTTTTTTAGGATGCTTTTAAGACTGTTCAGGTTGTGGATTAGCCCTTATAGAGTACTCTGGTTTTAGTCCTAGGTCCTTGATCCACTTTGAGTAGGTTTTTGTGTACGATGTGAGGTATGAGTCTTGTTTGAGTTTTCTGCAGATGCTTTTACAATTTTGCCAACTCCATATGTTAGAAAGGTACTCATTTCATCACTTAACTGATTTAATCTCCTTGTCAAAAATCAGTTGACCATAGGTAGATAAGCTGATTTCTGGGTTCTCAATTCTATTCCATTGATGTGTCTGTCATTGACAACCCACGCTGTCTTGACCACCATGGCAATGTAGTAAGATTTGAAATCGAGGAGTGAGATGCCTTTTACCTTGTCTCTCTTTTTGAAGAGTGCTTTGCTTATTCGGGGCCTCTTTACATTCTAAATGAAACTGGAAATTGCCTTTTCTATCTCATTGAAGAATGGATTTGGTATTTGTATTGGGATTGCATTGAACATCTAAATTGCCTTTGGTAGTATTGTAATTTTTAAAATATTGAGTCTTCTCATCCAGGAGGAAGGTATATTCTTCCATTTCTTCCTATCTCTTTGTTTCTTGTAGTAATGTTTTGTAATTTAAAAAAATAGATCTTTTGTGCTTCCGGTTAGATTTAATCCCAAGTATTCTTGTGATTAGCAATTGTGAAGGGTATTGTTTTTCTTAGCTCCAGTTCTTTATTCTCTTTGTCATTGTAGAGAAATCCAATTGATTTTTGTATGTTGATCTTGTATCCTGCCACTTTGCTAAATTGGTCACTATGCCCAGTAGTTTTCTTGCTGAGTCTTTAGAGTTTTCTAAGTAAATTACCATATAATCTGCATAGAGAGATAATTTACCTCCTTTTTGCCAATTTGGATACCTCTTATTTCCATCTCTTGCCTTATTGCTATCACTAAGACTTCCAATACAATATTGAATAGGAGTGGTGACTTGCCTAGTTGCTTTTCTCAAAGGGAAGGCCTTTATCTCTCTCCATTGAGAACAATGTTGACTCTCTGGTTTGCATATATACTTTTTATTATGTTGAAGAAATTCCTAATTCTATTTTGTAGACTGTTTTAATCAGGAATGTGTGCTGGATTTTGACAAAGGACTTTTCTGCATCAATTGGTAGGATGATATTGTTCTCGTTCTTTGCTTTGTTAAGGTATGAATTACATTGATTTTATTATGTTGAACCATCCTTGCATACACCTGTTATGAATCCCCGTTGGTTATGGTCTTTTTTTTTTTTAATGTATCATTGGATTCTATTGGCCTTGATTTTATTCAGGATATTTGCATCTACATTCATGAGAGATATTGGCCTATGGTTTTCTGTTTTGGTTGTGTTTTTACCTGGCTTTGGTATCAAGGATATGTTTGCTTCATAGAATTAGTCTGGGATAATTCCACCTTTTTCTAGTTTCTGAAATAGTTTATGTAGAACTGGTGACTGTTGTTCTCTGAATGTTTGATAAAATTCACTTGTAAAACCGTCTAGTCCAGGGCTTTTTTTTTCCTTTTTTCTGGAAGTTGTTTTATTACCTTTTCAATGTCTTCTTTTGTAATGAGTCTTTTAAGGTGTACAATTTTGATTTGTGTCAGTTTAGGTAGTTTGTCATTTTCTAAGTATTTGTCCATTTCCTTTAGGTTTTTATATTTTTTTAGTATAGTTTTTCATAATATCCCTTTGTTAACCTTTTTATTTTAGTTGGTTCTATTGTGACCTTGCCTGTTTCATCTCTTATTCTGATTACTTGTGTCTTTTCCTTATTTTCTTTTGTTAATTTTGCTAGTGGTTTGTTGATTTTATTGACCTTTTCAAAGAACCAACTCCTGATTTTTTTGATGGTTTCAATTGTTTTTCTGTTTTCTATTTCATTTATTTCTGCCCTAATTTTTATAATTTCAGGGGTTTTTTAGGATGTCAGGTTTTCTTGTTGTTCTATTTTAATTTGTTGGAGGAGTTAGAAAGTCAATGATCATTTTTCCTGTCTTTTAATGTGTTTGCTTATTGCTATAAATTTAACTTTTTTATTGCTTTGGCTATTTCCAAAGGTTTTGATAAGTTGTGTTTTCCTTGCCATTTGTTTCAAGAAACTTTTTAATTTTTTTTTAAGGCGGAAGATTTTTTAACAAAACAAAAACAAAAAAAACCAAAAACTGGATAAGGTATCATTTACATAAAAGCACTGCTCCCTGCCACTCCTGTCCATGCGTGGACCCAGGTGAGGGACGGGGCTCTTCTGCTTAGGGGAAGGGAGAGGCTTCTGTAAAGGCAAGAGCTTCCTGTCACATCGCCATGTTGATTATTTGGAATGACTATTTAAAAAAAAGAGAACAATGTACAATCAAAGTCCCAGGCCACATTGGAGAACTGGGGGGATTCTTGCTCCACACCAACTGCTGTCACCCTCACCTTTCCAGTTTTTAAATCCTGAGTCAAGCGGAAAAAAAAATTTAAAAAGAAACAAAAAAGTAACAAATAAAGCCATGCCAATTCTCATCCTTTGTTTTGTTCTTCTCCGCAAGTTAGGTTTTTTTTTTTTTTTATCAAGAAAGGGTGTAACGCAACTAAACAATCCACCTAGAAGCATTTGCGGTGAACGATGGAGGGGCCAGGCTCGTCGTACTCCTGCTTGCTGATCTACATCTGCTGGAAGGTGGACAGGGAGGCCAGGATGGAGCCGCCGATCCACACCGAGTATTTGCGCTCAGGGGAAGCAATGAACTTGATCTTCATCGTGCTGGGGGCCAGCGCTGTGATCTACTTCTGCATCCCGTCGGCAATGCCTGGGTACATGGTGGTGCTCTGTGTTGGTGTAGAGGTCCTTGCGGATGTCAACATCACACTTCATGATGGAGTTGAAGGTAGTTTCATGGATGCCACAAGACTCCATGCCCAGGAAGGAGGGCTGAAAGAGTACCTCGGGGCAGCGGAAATGCTCATTGCCGATGGTGATGACCTCATCGGGCAGCTCGTAGCTCTTCTCCGAGGAGGAAGAGGAAGCCGCCGTGGCCATCTCCTGCTCAAAGTCCAGGGCAACATAACAGAGTTTCTCCTTGATGTCACGCGCAATTTCCCGCTCAGCCGTGGTGGTGAAGCTGTAGCCTCACTCGGTGAGGATCTTCATGAGGTAGTCTGTCAGGTCCTGGCCAGCCAGGTCCAGAGGCAGGATGGCATGGGGGAGGGCATACCCCTCATAGATGGGCACAGTGTGGGTGATCCCATCGCCGGAATCCATCACAATGCCAGTGGTTCGGCCAGAGGCATACAGGGACAGCACGGCCTGGATGGTGACGTACATGGCAGGAGTGCTGAAGGTCTCGAACATGATCTGGGTCATCTTCTCCCGGTTAGCCTTGGGGTTCAGGGGGAGTCTCCATCAGCAGCAGAGGGTGCCAGATCTTCTCCATGTCGTCCCATTTGGTGACAATGCCGTGCTCCATGGGGTACTTGAGGGTCAGGATGCCGCTCTTGCTCTGGGCTTCGTCCCCCACATAGGAGTCCTTTTGGCCCATGCCCACCATCACGCCCTGGTGCCGAGGGCGCCCCACGATGGAGGGGAAGACAGCCCGGGGGGCGTCGTCGCCCGGGAAGCCGGCCTTGCACATGCCGGAGCCGTTGTCTACCACGAGTGCAGCGGTGTCATCATCCATGGTGAGCTGGGGGTGACGGGTGTGAACTGGCGGTGGTGACTGTGCAAAGAGGCCTGTGCTCCAGGGCAGACGAGGTGTCGGCTGTCTTAATTTCGTTTTTATTTCTTCTAGTACCCACTCATGGTCAAGCAAGATGTTGTTCTGCTTCCAAATATGTTTTTTTTTTATTCTTTATCCTCTTGTTATTAATTTATAATTTTGTAACATTGTGGTCTGAGAAGATGCTTTGTATTATTTCTATGACTTTAAATTCATTGATGCTTGCCTTGTGTCCTAAAATGTTATCCTTTCTGGAAAACATTCCATGTACATTGGAGAAGAAGGTATAATGTCCTTTTTTTGGATGCATTAGCCTACAAATATTTATGAGCTCAAGTTGTTTTATTGTGTAGTTTAATTCAGCATCTTTGTGACAGTCTTTCTGGAAGTTCTATTTTTTGAGAGTTGTGTAATTGAAGTCTCCAACTACTATAGTAGTGTTTTCTATTTCTTTTTTCAGTTTTTTAATGTTTGTTTTGTATATTTTGCCGGTCTTTCATTTGGTGCACAGATATTTATTATTGTTATGTCCTTTTGTTCTATTGACCCTTTAAGCATTATTTAGTGACATTCCTTTTCCTTTGTGATGGTTTTTGCATTGTCAGGTAACTGCCACAGCTAAGGCACTGAAAGGTGTTCCAGGGTAAAGGCAGTTGATGAACTGGATGTGAAGAGATGCAAGGTAGAGTGCAGAGACTTGATTGGAAAACTAGCAAGCCTTTGTTTTTCCTTCAAGAATGAGCTCCAACTATATTTCTCCCTTCTGATTGAGCTTAAGTGGTCCCATGTTACCCAGCCAAACAGCGTGACACCCCACCACCACCACCATCACCACCACCAAAGTACCTCACTCAAGTTCCAGTATCACTCCCATAATGCACAGGCCTCAGCTTCAGGACTAGAGTTTTCTGTGTGAGACTGAGGTGTGGGGACTGGAGTCCCTGGAGTTCTGGCCATTGGCCAGTGGCATCAGGACTTGAGTTCCAGGAGCAGCGCATGGGCTTTGGGACCGGAAGTCCGGGGGCAGGTCTCACATTTCTCTCACTCAAATTCCAGCTGCCCTGCTCGCTCTTGAAGGGTCTCTGGGTTGTGGCAGGTTGCAGTGGATCATGGAAGGTCCTAGAGGGTCAAAGCTCCCAGTAGGTTGTGCCTCCCCACAGGTTGAGGCTCTAACATCACACTCCCAACTCAGTTCATTCTTTTTTGATGATGGTGTAAATTTAGTTTTTCCCTAGTTATTAGCCATCCTCAGATTGTGCTGACACATCTTCTTTTGATGCTTCCTGGGTCACTCAATATATTGCCATAGTATCTTTCAATATTGTAACTTGAGGCTTAAACTTGTTTTTCAGTTTGTTTCTCAGCTTGAAAAATGCAGAGCAATTTTTTTCCATTTTTATTCTCCAATTTCAGCTCCCTGCACTTTCCATTATACTTTTCTTTGATTTTTTGAGATGCCCTTTAAAATTCCCATTGAAATGCTTTTACTTGGGCATGTTTTCTTTGGCAGTATGACTTCTGACCTCCTGATTGCTGGAAATACACAGTGGGGTTCCAGGTAAGATGACACAATTGAAAATTCAATCTTTTTCCACTTAGCATGTTGTGGCTTAACAGTCCAGTGGTGAGGATTTTTGTTTTCTTGAGATTGAGATGTATTCATATTGAAAGCTGTAATCTTTACTCTTCTGTAACAGGTGCTTCAAGCCCTCTTCAGTTTCATTAAGCAAAATTGTGTCATCTGTATAATGTAGGTTGTTCATGAGTCTTCCTCTGATCTTGATGCCACATTCTTCTTCAGAGAGTCCAGTTTCTCAAATGCTTTGTTCTTCATGCAGATTGGATAGGTATAGAGAAAAATACACCCAGACATACAATTTTCTTTATTTTCTAAATTGTCAAATGTGTAATTTTGATCCAATTTTAAAGTGATTTTTTTTTTCTTATCTGAGATGTTACATCAGCTAGGAGAGAGCAAAGAAAGAATGGATAGATAATAAACAATATATTGGAATGGGAGAAGGGAGGGACAATTTGAAGGGAATGGATAATTGGGCACTGTGTGAATGAGAATTGAAAACCTGTAACAAAACTTTCATAATAATGTGAATTGGGGGAGGAGGGAGATGAAAAATGTATTGTTGTTGTTGTTGTTATGTGCCGTCGAGTCGCCTGCGACTCATAGCAACCCTATGGACAATAGCCCTAAACTCCGCTCTGTCCTGTGCCAATCGCACTGTCTCTGACACTCCCATCCCAATTATCCCAGTCACTGAATCAATCCACCTCAT
>NW_006400184.1:784690-786492 GCF_000299155.1 Elephantulus edwardii | reverse complement strand
GGAGGATAGAAGGAGAATTGATGCCTTTGAGCTGTGGTGCTGGAAAAGAGTATTGAGAATGCCATGGACTGCTAGGAAAACAAACAGATTCGTCCTGGAAAAGGTTAAAACGGGTGGCTCCTTGGAGGCAAAAATTCTGAGGCTCCACCTAACATAATTTGGACATGTTGTGAGTAGTGACCGGTCCCTGGAGAGGGATATCATGCTTGGGAGGGTCGAGGCACAGCGCAGGAGAGGAAGGCCCTCTATGAGGTGGATTTATTCAGTGACTGGGATAATTGGGATGGGAGTGTCAGAGACAGTGTGATTGGCACAGGACAGAGCGGAGTTTAGGGCTGTTGTCCATAGGGTCGCTATGAGTCGCAAGTGACTCGACGGCACATAACAACGACAACAACAATGCCGTCGAGTCGTAAATGACTCATAGCGACCCTATAAACGAACAGCCTGAGCACTGTTCGTACATAGAGTTTCCAGAGGCAAGCCATTTTGTAAGTGGATGCCGCTCCTGCTTCCAGGCTTGATTTAGTTGGGAAGCTCCAGTCAACACTCTCCACCATGGGTGCCCATTACCACCACTGGCACGTCACTGTCACAGGCTTCAGCATCGCAGAAACCACAAGTTACCTCTGTACAGCAATGTGCAGGCCAGTGCTATACCACCTAGAAGAATGTTGACAGGAAGACAATTTGAACCTCACCGAGGGCCACAGATGACAATCACCTGCCTTTGATTTGGTAGCACAGCTTCCTTTCACTAGGCCAACGTAGCTCTCTATTGGTTGTCTTCATTATTATTGTTGTTTAATGCCATCGAGTCATAGATGACTCATAGGGACCCTATGAACGAACAGCCTGAGCACTGTTTATACATAGAGTTTCCAGAGGCAAGCCATTTTAGAAGTGGATGCCAGTCCTGGTTACAGGCTTGATTTAGTCGGGAAGCTCCAACCAACACTTTCCACCATGGGTGCATATTACCACGATTGGCACATCACTGTCACAGGCTTCAGCATCACTCAACCACGTCAAACACATTACCGGAAAAGCATTCCACTCAAAAAGCTTGCCACGATTCCTGCACTCCCACCACCACGCTCCTGCCTTCTGGCAAGGAAAGATTCCCACGAGCCTGTGAAGGCGCCAACCCAAACCAGGCACAACTTGGCCGCTTCCTTCAAGCTTCCTTTACCTTAAGGAAGCCACTTGCTTCAAACCCTAGGCCCAGGCTGCCTAGCCACACTCCAGGGACAGAGCAAACCTGCACGTCAAACACATTTCCTGAAAAGGAGCCCACTCCAAAAGCATGCCACGATTCCTGCACTCCCACCACCACGCTCCTGCCTTCTGGCAAGGAGAGCTTCCCACGAGCCTGTGAAGGCGCCAGCCCAAACGAGTAACAACATGGCTGGTTCCCTCCAAGCTTCCGTCGACTTAAGGCTTCCTCCTCATTCAAACCCTAGGCCCAGGCTGCCTAGCCTCACTCCAGGGACAGAGCAAACCTGCACATCAAACACATTCCCGGAAAAGCAGTCCACTCCAAATGCTTGCCAGGATTCCTGCACTCCCACCACCACGCTCCTGTCTTCTGGCAAGGAGACCTTCCCACGAGCCTGTGAACTTGCTAGCCCAAACCAGGAACAACATAGCCACTTCCCTCCCAGCTTCCTTCGGCTTAAGGTCGCCCCCTGCTTCAAACCCTTGGCCTACCCTGGCTGGTCTCACTCCAGGGGCAGAGCAAACCTGCACGTCAAACTCATTCCTTTAAAAGCAGTTCAATCCAATAGCTTGCCACGATTCCT
>NW_006400184.1:782945-784284 GCF_000299155.1 Elephantulus edwardii | reverse complement strand
GTAAACTCCAAAAGCTTGCCACGATTCCTGCACTCCCACCACCACGCTCCTACCTTCTGGCAAGGAGAGGTTCCCACGAGGCTGTGAAGGCACCAACCCAAACCAGGAACAACATGGCTGCTTACTTCCCAGCTTCCTTCGGCTTAAGGTCGCCTTCTGGTTCAAACTGTAGGCCCAGACTGGCTAGCCTCACTCCAGGGACAGAGCAAACCTGCAGGACAAACACATTTCTGGAAAAGCAATCCACTCCAAAAGCTTGCCACAATTCCGGCACTCCCACCACCACGGTCCTGCCTTCTGGCAAGGAGAGCTTCCCACGGACCTGTGAAGGCGAAATCCCAAACCTGGAACAATATGGCCGCTTCTTTCCAGCTTCCTTAGGCTTAAGGCGGCCTCCTGCTTCAAACAAAAGGGGCAGGCTGGCTAGCCTCACTCCAGGGACAGACCAAACCCGCATGTAAAACACATTCACGAAAAAGCAGTCCACTCAAAAAGTTTGGCACGATTCCTGCACTCCCACCACCACGCTCCTGCCTTCTGGAAAGGAGAGCTTCCCAGGAGCCTGTGAAGGCACCAGCCGAAACAAGGAACAACATGGCCGCTTCTTTCCCAGCTTTCTTCGCCTTAAGGCCGCCTCCTGGTTCAAACCCTTGGCCCAGTCTTGCTAGCCTCACTCCAGGGACAGAGCATACATGCACATCACACACATTACCGGAAAAGCAGTCCACTCCTAGTGCTTACCACGATTCCTTGGCTCCCACTAATACCCTCCTGCCTTCTGGCAAGGAGAGCTTCCCACGAGCCTGTGAAGGCGCCAGCCCAAACGAGGAACAACATGGCTGCTTCCGTCCCATCTTCCTTTGGCTTAATGCGGCCTCCTGCTTCAAACCCAAGACCCAGGCTGGCTAGCCTCACTCCAGGGACAGAGCACACCTGCACGTCAAACACATTCACCAGAAAGCAGTCCACTCCAAAAGCTTGCCACGATTCCTGCAGTCCCACAACCATGCTCCTGCCTTCTGGCATGCAGACCTTCCCACGAGCCTGTGAAGGCACCAGCCCAAACCAGGAACAACATGGCTGCTTACTTCCCAGCTTCCTTCAGCTTAAGGGAGACTCAGGGTTCAAACCCTTGGCCTACCCTGGCTGGTCTCACTCCAGGGGCAGAGCAAACCTGCACGTCAAACACATTCCTGGAAAAGCAGTCCACTCCAATAGCTTGCCACAGTTCCTGCACTCCCACCACAACGCTCCTGCCTTCTGGCAAGGAGAGGTTCCCACGAGCCTGTGAAGGCGACAGCCCAAACCAGGAACAACATGGCTGCTTCCTTCCCAGCTC
>NW_006400184.1:768806-782560 GCF_000299155.1 Elephantulus edwardii | reverse complement strand
GTAAACTCCAAAAGCTTGCCACGATTCCTGCACTCCCACCACCACGCTCCTACCTTCTGGCAAGGAGAGGTTCCCACGAGGCTGTGAAGGCACCAGCCCAAACCAGGAACAACATTGCCGCTTCTTCCCTGCTTCCTTCGCTTAAGGCCTCCTCCTGCTTCAAACCGAGGCCCAGGCTGGCTAGCCTTACTCCAGGGACAGAGCAATCTTGCACGTCAAGTACAATCCTGGAAAACAAGTCAACTCCAAAAGCTTGTCCCGATTCCTGCACTCCCACCACCATGCTCCAGCCTTCTTTCAAGGAGAGCTTCCCACGAGCCTGTGATGGTGCCAGCCCAAACCAGGAACAACATGGCCGCTTCCTTCCCAGCTTCCTTCATCTTAAGGCCTCCTCCTGATAAAAACCCTAGCCGCAGGCTGGCTAGCCTCACTCCAGGGACAGAGCAGACTGCTCATCAAACACATCCCCGGAAAACTCATAAACTCCAAAAGCTTGCCACAATTCCTGCACTCCCACAACCACGCTCCTCCCTTCTTGCAAGGAGAGTTTCCCAAGAGCCTGTGAAGGCGCCAGCCCAAACCAGGAACAACATGGCCCCTTCCTTCCCAGCGTCGTTCCGCTTTAGGCTGTTTCCTGGTTCAAACACTAGGCCCAGAATGGTGAGCCTCACTCCAGCGACAGAACAAATCTGCATGTCAAACTCATTCTCAGAAAAGCAGTCCACTCCAAAAGCTTACCACGATTCCTGCACTCCCACCACCACGCTCCTGCCTTCTGGCAAGGAGAGCTCCCCACGAGCCTGTGAAGTTGCCAGTCCAAACCAGAAAGAACATGGCTGCTTCCGGACCAGCTTCCTTCTGGTCAAGGCCGCCTCCTGGTTCAAACCCTAGGCCCTGGCTGGCTAGCTTCACTCCAGGGACAGAGCAAACCTGAACGTCAAACACATTCCCGGAAAAGCAGTCAACTCCAAAAGCTTGCCACGGTTCCTGCTCTCCCACCACCACGCTTCTGCCTTCTGGCAAGGAGAGCTTCCCACGAGCCTGTGAAGGCGACAGCCCAAACCAGCAACAACATTGCCGCTTCCTTCCCAGCTTCCTTCATCTTAAGGCCTCCTCCTGGTTCAAACCCTAGACCCAGGCTTGGTAGCCTCACACCAGGGACAAAACAAGCCTGCACGTCAAATTCATTGCCAGAAAAGCAGTCCACTCCAAAAGCTTGCCACGATTCCTGAACTCCCACCACAACACTCCTGCCTTCTGGAAAGGAGAGCGTCCCACTAGCCTGTGAATGCACCAGCCCATACCAGGAACAACATGGCCGTGTCCTCTGAGCGTCGTTCGGCTTAAGGCTGTCTCCTGGTTCAAACCCTAGGCCCAGCCTGGATAGCCTCACTCCAGGGACAGGGCACACCTGCATGTCAAACACATTCCCGGAAAAGCCGTCCACTCCAAAAGCTTGCCAGGATTCCTGCACTCCCACCACCACGCTCCTGCATTCTGGCAAGGAGAGGTCCCCACGAGCCTGTGAAGGGGCGAGCCCAAACCAGGAACAACATGGCTGCTTCCTTCCCAGCTTCCTTCGTCTTAAGGCCACCTCCTGATTCCAACCCTAGGCCCAGGCAGGCTAGCCTCACTTCACAGACAGAGCAAACCTGCACGGCAAATGCATTCCCGGAAAAGCCGTCCATTCCAAAAGCTTGTCACGAATCCTGCACTCCCACCACCACGATTCTGCCTTCTGGCAAAGAAAGCTTCCCACGAGCCTGCCAAGGCGCCAGACCAAACCAGGAACAATATGGCTTCTTCCTTCCCAGCTTCCTTCGGCTTAAGGCCGCCTCCTGGTTAAAACCCTAGGCCCAGGATGACTAGCCTCACTTCACAGACAGAGCAAACCTGCACATCAAACTCATTCCCGGAAAAGCAGTCTACTCCAAAAGCTTAACACGTTTCCAGCATTCCCACCACCACACTCCTACCTTCTGGCAAGGAGAGCTTCCCACGAGCCTGTGAAGGCCTCAGCCCAAGACAGGAACAAGATGGTCGCTTCCTCAAAGCGTCATTCAGCTTAAGGCCGCCTCCTGGTCCAAACCCTAGGCCCAGGCTGGATAGCGTCACTCCAGGGACAGTGCACACCTGCACGTCAAACACATTCCCCGTAAAGCAGTCCAATCCTAAAGTTTGCCACGATTCCTGCAGTCCCACCACCATGCTCCTGCCTTCTGGCATTTAGAGCTTCCCATGAGCCTTTGAAAGCGACAGCCCAAACCAAGAACAACATGGCTGCTCCCTTCCCAGCTTTGTTCGGAGTAAGGCTGCCTCCTGATTCAAACCCTAGTCCCAGGCTGGCTAGCCTCACTCCAGGGACAGAGCACATCTGTACGTCAAACGCATTCCCAAAAAAGCAGTCCACTCCAAAAGCTTGCACGAATCCTGCACTCCCATCACCACGCTCCTGCCTTCTGGCAAGGAGAGCTTCCTAGGAGCATGTTAATGCGCCAGCCCAAACCAGGAACAACATGGCCGCTTCCTCTGAGCGTCGTTCGGCTTAAAGCCGCTTCCTGGTTCAAACCCTAGGCCCAGGCTGGCTAGCCTCACACCAGGGACAGCGCACACCTGCACGTCAAACACATTCCCAGAAAAGCAGGCCACTCCAAAAGCTTGCCATGATTACTGCAGTCCCACAACAACGCTGCTACCTTCTGGCAAGTAGAGCGTCCCACGAGCCGCTGAATGCGCCAGCCCAAACCAGGAACAACATGGCTGCCCCCTTCCCAACTTTGTTCGGCATAAGGCCGCCTCTTGCTTCAAACCCTAGGCCCAGCCTGGCTAGCCCCACTCCAGGGACAGTGCACACCTGCACGTCAAACACATTCCCGGAAAAGCAGTCCACTACAAAAGTTGCCACGATTACTGCAGTCCCACAACTACGCTGCTGCCTTCTGGCACCAGAGATTCGCACGAGCCTGTGAAGGCGGCAGCTCAAACCAGGAATAACATGGCTGCTTCCTCCCAGTATCGTTCGGCTTAAGGCTGCCTCCTGGTTCAAACCCTAGGCAGAGGCTGGCTAGCCTCAGTGCAGGGACAGCGCACACCTGCATGTCAAACACATTCCCCGTAAAGCAGTCCACTCCAAAAGCTTGCCACGATTCCTGCAGTCTCACCACCACGCTCCAGCTTTCTGGCAAGTAGAGCTTCCCACGAGCCTTTGAAAGCGACAGCCCAAACCAGGAACAACATGGATGCCACCTTCCCAGCTTTGTTTGGCGTAAGGCCGCCTCCTGATTCAAACCCTAGGTGCAGGCTGGCTAGTCTCACTCCAGGGACAGAGCACACGTGTATGACAAACACATTCGCGAAAAAGCATTCCACTCCAAAAGCTTGCAAGAATCCTGCACTCCCACCAACACTCTCCTGCCTTCTGGCAAGGAGAGCTTCCTAGGAGCATGTGAATGCGCCAACCCAAACCAGGAACAACATGGCCGCTTCCTTCCCAGCTTCCTTCGGCTTTAGGTGGCCTCCTGCTTCAAACCCTAGACCCAGGTTGACTTCCCTCAGGCCAAGGACAGAGCAAACCTGCATGTCAAACACATTCCCAGAAAAGCAGTCCACTCCAAATGCTTGCCACGATTCCTGCACTCCCACCACCATGCTCCTGCATTCTGGCAAGGAGAGCTTCCCAGGAGCCTGTGAAGGCACCAGCCCAAACCAAGAACAACATGGCAGCTTTCTTCCCAGCTTCCTTCCGCTTAAAGCTGCCTCTTGCTTCAAACCATAGGCCTAGGGTGGCTAGCTTCACTCCAGGCACAGAGCAAACCTGCACGTCAAACACATTCCCGGAAAAGCAATCCACTCCAAAAGCTTGCCACGATTCCTGAACTCCCACCGCCACGCTCCTGCCTTCTGGCAAGGAGAGCTTCCCATGAGCCTGTGAAGGCACCAGCCCAAACCAGGAACATTATGGCTGCTTCCTTCCCAACTTAATTCGGCTTAAGGCCGCCTGCTGATTAGAACCCTAGGCCCAGCCTGGCTAGCCTAACTCCAGGGACAGATCACACCTGTACATCAAACACATTCCCGGAAAAGCCATTCACTCCAAAAGCTTGCCACGATTCCTGCACTCACACAACCACACTCCTCCCTTCTGGCAAGGAGAGCTTCCCACGAGGCTGTGAAGATGCCAGCCCAAAAAAGGAACAACATGGCCGCTTCCTTCCCTGCTTCCTTCGGCTTAAGGCCGCCTCTTGGTTCAAACCCTAGGCCCAGTCTGGCTAGTCTCACTACAGGGACAGAGCAAACCTCCACATCAAACTCATTCCCGGGAAAGCAGTCCACTCCAAAAGCTTGCCACGATTCCTGCATTCCCACCACCACTCTCCTGCATTCTGGTAAGGAGAGCTTCCCACGAGCCTATGAAGGCGGCAGCGCAAACCAGGAATAACATGGCTGCTTCCTCCCAGTGTCGGTTGGCATAAGGCTGGCTCCTGGTTCAAAGCCTAGGAAGAGGCTGGCTACCCTCACTGCAGGGACAGTGCACACCTGCACGTAAAACACTTTCGCTGCAAAGCAGTCCACTCCAAAAGCTTGCCACGATTCCTGCAGTCCCACCACCACGCTCCTGCCTTCTGACAAGTAGAGCTTCGCACGAGTCTTTGAAAGCGCCAGCCCAAACCAGGAACAACACGGCTGTCCCCTTCCCAGCTTTCATTGACGTAAGGCCGCCTCCAGATACAAACCCTAGGCCCAGGCTGGCTAGCCTTACTCCAGGGACAGAGCATACCTGTACGTCAAATGCATTCCCGAAAAAGCAGTCCACTCCAAAAGCTTGCCACGATTCCTACACTCCCACCACCACGCTCTTGCCTTCTGGCAAGGAGAGCTTCCCAAGAGCCTGTGAAGGCGCCAGCCCAAACCAGGAACAACATGGCCGCTTCCTTCCCAGCTTCCTTTGACTTAAGGCCGCCTCCTGGTTCAAACCCTAGGCAGAGACTGGCTAGCCTCGCTGCAGGGACAGCGCACACCTGCACATCAAACACATTCCCCGTAAAGCAGTCCACTCCAAAAGCTTGCCACGATTCGTGCATTCCCACCACCACGGTCCTACTTTCTGACAAGTAGAGCTTCCCAGGAGCCTTTGAAAGCACCAGCCCAAACCAGGAACAACATGGCTGCCCCCTTCCCAGCTTTGTTCGGCATAAGACCGCCTCATGATTCAAACCATAGGCCCAGCCTGGCTAGCCTCACTCCAGGGACAGATCACACCTGTACATCAAACGCATTCCTGAAAAAGCAGTCCACTCCAAAAGCTTGCCACGAATCTGCACTCCCACCACCATGCTCCTGCCTTCTGACAAAGAGAGCTTCCTATGAGCCTGGGAATGCGGCTGCCCAAACCAGGAACAACACGGCCACTTCCTCTGAGCGTCGTTCGGCATAAAACCGCTTCCTGGTTCAAACCCTAGGCCCAGCCTGGCTAGCCTCACTCCAGGGACAGTGTACACCTGCACGTCAATCACATTCCCGGAAAAGCAGGCCACTCTAAAGGCTTGCCATGATTCCTGCACTCCAACCACCACGCTTCTGACTTCTGGCAAGGAGAGCTTCCCAGGGGCCTATGAAGTCGCCAGCCAAAACCAGGAACAATATGGCCGCCTCCTTCCCTGGTTCCTTCAGCTTAAGGCTGCATCTTGGTTCAAACCCTAGGCCCAGGCTGTCTACTCTCACTACATGGATAGAGGGAACCTCCACGTCAAACTCATTCTCGGAAAAGCAGCCCAATCCAAAGCTTGCCACGATTCCTGGACTCCCACCATCACACTCCTGCCTTCTGGCACCAGAGCTTCCCACGAGTCTGTGAAGGCGCCAGCCCAAACCAGGAATAACATGGTCGCTTCCTCCAGTGTCGTTCAGCTTAAGGCCGCCTAGTGGTTCAAATGCTAGGCAGAGGCTTGTTAGCCTCACTGCAGGGACAGCGCACACCTGCACGTCAAACACATTCCCCGTAAAGGAGTCCACTCCAAAAGCTTGCCACGATTCCTGCAGTCCCACCACCACGCTCCTGCCTTCTGCCAAGTAGAGCTTCCCACGAGCCTTTGAAAGCACCAGCCCAAACCAGGAACTACATGGCTACCCTCTTCCCAGATTTGTTCGGTGTAAGGCCGCCACCTGATTCATACCCTAGGTCCAGGCTGGCTAGCCTCACTCCAGGGACAGAGCACACCTGTACGTTAAATGCATTCCCGAAAAAGCAGTCCACTCCAAAAGCTTGCCACGAATCATGCACTCCCACCACCATGCTCCTGCCTTCTGGCAAGGAGACCTTCCTAGGAGCCTGTGAATGAGCCAGCCCAAACCAGGAACAACATGGCTGCTTCCTCTGAGCGTCGTTCGGCTTAAAGCCGCTTCCTGGTTCAAACCCTAGGCCCAGCCTGGCTAGCCTCACACCAGGGACAGCGCACACCTGCACGTCAAACACACTCCCGGAAAGGCAGGCCACTCCAAAAGCTTGCCATGAATCCTGCACTCCCACCACCACGCTCCCGCCTTCTGTCAAGGAGAGCTTCCCACGAGCCTGCCAAGGCGTCAGCCCAAACCACCAACAACATGGTCGCTTCCTTCCCAGCTTCCTTCAGCTTAAGGCCGCCTCCCGGTTCAAACCCTAGGCCCAGGATGACTAGCCTCACTACAGGGACAGAGCAAACCTCCACGTCAAACTCATTCTCGGAAAAGCAGTCCACTCCAAAAGCTTGCCATGATTCCTGCACTCCCACCACCACACTCCTGCCTACTGTCACCAGAGCTTCCCACGAGCCTGTGAAGGTGCCAGGACAAACCAGGAATAACATGGCCGCTTCCTCCCAGTGTCGTACGGCCTAAGGTCGCCTCCTGGTTCAAACCCTAGGTAGAGGGTGGCTAGCCTCACTGCAGGGACAGCGCACACCTGCACATCAAACACATTCGCCGTGTAGCAGTCCACTCCAAAAGCTTGCCACGATTCCTGCAGTCCCACCACCACGCTCCTGCCTTCTGCCAAGTAGAGCTTCCCACGAGCCTTTGAAAGCGCCAGCCCAAACCAGGAAAAACATGGCTGCCCCCTTCCCAGCTTTCATGGACGTAAGTCCGCCTCCTGATTCAAACCCTAGGACTAGGCTGGCTAGCCTCACTCCAGGGACAGAACACACCTGTACGTCAAACGCATTCCCGAAAAAGCAGTCCACTCCAAAAGCTTGCCACGATTCCTGCACTCCCTCCACCATGCTCCTCCCTTCTGGCAAGGAGAGCTTCCACGAGCCTGTGAAGGTGCCAGCCCAAACCAGGAACAAAATGGGCGCTTCCTTCCCGGCTTCCTTCGGCTGAAGGCCGCCTACTGGTTCAAACCCTAGTTTCAGGCTAGCTAGCCTCACTCCAGGGACAGAGCAAACCTGCACATCAAAAACATTCCTGGAAAAGCAGTCCACTCCAAAAGTTTCCCACATTCCTGCACTCCCACCACCACACTCCTGCCTTCTGTCAAGGAGAGCTTCCCATGAACCTGTGAAGTCGCCAACCCAAACCCGTAACAACATGGCAGCTTCCATCCCAGCTTCCTTCGGCTTAAGGCCACATCCTGGTTCAAACCCTAGGCCCAGGCTGACTAGCCTCACTCCAGGGACAGAGCAAACCTGCACGTCAAACTCATTCCAGAAAAGCAGTCCACTCCAAAAGCTTACCATGATTCCTGCATTCCCTCCACCACGCTCCTGCCTTCTGGCAAGGAGATCTCCCCACGAGCCTGTGAAGGCACCAGCCCAAATCAGGAACAACATGGCCCCTTCCTCCCAGCATCGTTCGGCTTAACGTCGCCTCCTGGTTCAAACCCTAGGACCCAGCTGGCTAGCCTCACTCCAGGGACAGCGCACACCTGCACGTCAAACACATTCCCGGAAAAGCAGTTCACTCCTATAGCTTGCCACGATTCCTGAACTCCCACCACCACGCTCCTGCTTTCTGGCAAGGAGAGCTTCCCATGAGCCTGTGAGGGCGCCAGCCCAAACCAGGAACAACATGGCCGCTTCCTTCCCAGCTTCCCTCGGCTTAAGGCCGCCTCCTGCTTCAAACCCTAGGCCCAGGCTGGCTACCCTCACTACAGGGTCAAAGCCCACCTGTACGTCAAACACATTCCCGGAAAAGCAGTCAACTTGAAATGCTTGCCACGATTGCTGCATTCCCACCACCACGCTCCTGCCTTCTGGCAAGGAAAGCTTCCCACAAGCCTGTGAAGGCGCCAGCCCAAACCAGGAAAAACATGGCCGCTTCCTTCCCAGCTTCCTTCGGCTTAAGGCCACCTCCTGGTTCAAACCCTAGGCCCAGGCTGGCTAGCCTCACTCCAGGGACAGAATAAACCTTCATGTCCAACATATTCCTGGAAAAGCAGTCCACTCCAATAGCTTGCCACAGTTCCTGCACTCCCACCACCATGCTCCTGCCTTCTGGCAAGGAGAGCTTCCCACGAGCCTGTGAAGGCACCAGCCCAAACCAGGAACAACATGGCCGCTTCCTTCCCAGCTTCCTTCGGCTTAAGGCCACCTCTTGCTAAAAACCCTAGTCCCAGGCTGGCTAGCCTTACTCCAGGGACAGAGCAAACCTGCACGTCAAACACATTCCCGGAAAAGCAGTCCACTACAAAAGCTTGCTATGATTCCTGCACTCCCACCACCCTGGTCCTGCCTTCTGGCAAGGGGACCTTCCCACGAGCCTGGGAAGGCGCCCGCCCAAACCAGGAACAACATGGCCGCTTCCTTCCCAGCTTCCTTTGGATTAAGGCGCCCTCCTGCTTCAAACCCTAGACCCAGGCTGGCTAGCCTCACTCCAGCGATAGTGTAAACATGCACGTCAAACACATTCCCGCAAAAGCAGTCCACTCCAAAGGTTGCCACGATTCCTACACTCCCACACCATGCTCCTGCCTTCTGGCAAGGAGAGCTCCCCACGAGCCTGTGAAGGCACCAGCCCAAATCAGGAACAACATGGCCCCTTCCTCCCAGCATCGTTCGGCTTAACGTCGCCTCCTGGTTCAAACCCTAGGACCCAGCTGGCTAGCCTCACTCCAGGGACAGAGCAAACTGCATGTCAAACACATTCTCGGGAAAGCAGCCCACTCCAAAAGCTTGCCACGATTCCTGCACTCCCACCACCACGCTCCTGCCTTCTCCCAATTTGAGCTTCCCACAAGCCTGTGAGGGTGCCAGCCCAAACCAGGAACTACATGACCGCTTCCTTCCCAGCTTCCTTTGGCTTTAGGCGGCCTCCTGCTTCAAACTCTAGGCCCAGGCTCGCTAGCCTCACTCCTGGGACAGTGGCAACCTGCACGTCAAACACATTCCCGGAATAGTAGTCCACTCCAAAAGCTTGCCAATGCAGACACCAAATTCTTTTTTCAAGGATAACTAAAGGGAAATTGTCACATTTATTTGGAGTTTAAAGAGACTGTAAATAAATGAAATACTTATTTTTTTAAAATTTTTTCTACTTAACTTTTAAAAACTGACACAAAGTTTATGTACATTGTTTTTCACACTATTCCTCATTCACATTGTGTTTCATACATTATGTTTTATAATATCAATTACCATTGACCTTGTTCATCAGTTCCCTGTCTCTTTATCTGGATCTTTCCCCTTTGCTTCCCCTCTCCTCCACCCACCAAACTGTGCAGCCCTGTGGTTTTGTATCTAATTATCCTCACCCTTTCGTTCTTCCCTCTTCCCCCCTTGAGTTCCTGTACATGTTCTACTACTTATCCTTCTATTTTTACAATAATGGTCTTATACAATTCTTGTCCTTTTGTGAATGTGTTAGTTTAGTCAGCAAAATGTTGTACAGCCTCTCACTTTATATAATATTTCTCAAAATAGTTACTCCTGAGTGCTGCATAGTATTCCATTGTGAGTGTACCACAATATTTCAATCCATTCAATTGTGGTTGGACATTTGGGCTGTTTCCATGTTATTGTGATAGTGAAAAATGCTGCTATGAACTTTGGTGTACAAATATCTATTTGTGTCTTAGTTCTAATTTCCTTGGCGTAGCCTTATCGCAAGAAGCTGTGCTGCAATTTCAAAGGCACATATTTGGAAGTCACTAACCACTCCTCTGGAAAGAGATACGCAGACTCCTCCCATGCCTCTGAAAATCAGTCAGAAGATCCGCTATGGGTCAGTTCCAACTTTACAGTACACAACAGCAACATATTCCTAGTAGGCGAATAGCTAAATCATAAGGAGTTTCTATGTTCAACTTTTTGAGGAAACGCCAAACTGTCTTGCAGAGTGCTTGCTACACCATTTTACTATTCCACCAGTTGCGGGAGAGTCTTGACCTATCCACATCCTCTCAACATTTATTGTTTGCTAACTTACTAAATTTTGCCACTGTGACTGGGATGAGATGGTATCTCATTGTGGGTTTGATTTGCCTCTCTTATTGCCATTTTTTTTTTCATGTGTCTGTTGGCCACCTGAACATCTTCCTCTGTGAAAAGTTTTTCCATGTCTTTTGCCCATTTTATAATTGTATTATAATTATTTTTCTTCTAGAGGCTCAGGAGTATTCAGTAAACTTTTGTTCTGAGACCCTTGTCTGAAAATATTTCCAAATGTTTATTCCCAGTCAATCGGGTTTCTTTTCACACTTTTGGGAAAAGTTTTTCTTAAGCACAGAGATTTAATCTTTAGAAGGTCTCATTCATCTATTTTATCCTTTCCAGAATGTGCAATTCTGGCTGTATTTGACAGTCTCCTTATAACATAGACTAGACTTTTAGTCACTGGAGTAATTGGGGTAGGTGTGTTGGAGACAACAATGTTTGTTTTTTTGTTTGTTTTTTTTTTTTTGAGACAACAATGTTGGCACAAGATAGAGAAGGGTTTAGAGCTTTTATATATTAGGGACACCATGAGTCACAAGCGACTAGATGGCACATCACAACAGGTTTCTAAGCTTGATTCCAGCTTCTCTATGATTCTTCTCTTTGATTCTCTGAGCTTTATTCTTTTGGGCTTTACTCTCAGGTCTATGACCCATCTTGAGTTGATTTGTGTATATGGTGTGATATATGGGTTCTGTTTCAGCTTTCTGCAGGTAACAGTCCAGTTTTACCAATACCATTTATTGAAATCCCTCATTTAATAGATTTTATTTCCTTCTAGAATATCAGTTGACCATACTGATAGATGGGTCCATTTCTGTGTTCTCAGTTCTGTTCTATTTTTCTATGTGCCTGTCATTGTACCACTACCATGTTGTTTTGGCTATAGGTCAGGGAGTGCAAGGCCTCCCACTTTATTTTTGTTTTCAGAAGTGCTTTACTTATTCAAGGTCTCTTTCCTCTCCAAATAAAATTGACAATTTCCCTTTCTATCTCCTTGAAAAATTAGTGTGGTATCTGTATTGAGATTATATTGAAAGTATAGATTACTTTTGGTAAGATTGTGATTTTCACAATATTGAGTTTTCCTATCCGTGAATAGGATACACTGTTCTATTTATTTAGGTCTTTTTTGTGTTTTGAAGAAATGTTCCATAATTTTCCTTATACAGGTATTTTGTGTCTCTAGATACTTTGACTCCCAAGTATCTCAATTTGTGGCTGGCTATTGTAAATGGCATCATGCTGAAAAAATTTGAAGGACAGAGAACAAAAGAAAATCCTCAACACAATGGATTGATATGATGACTATAGCAGTGGACTCCAGCATATCTCAGATTGTGGGGATAATGTAGGATAGGGCAAGGTTAGATCTGTTATTCATAGAATTGCTGTTAGTCATAGAGAAAGTTCTGTTGGCCTAGTGTATATTATGCTACCAAGCCAATGGTGGGTGATTTTAATCTGCAGCCCTCAGGCTTCGTTTTAATTGTTTTGGTCAAACATTCTTCTAAGTGGTATAGCACTGGTTTGTAAATTGGCTGTACAGAGGTAACTCATGGTTCCTGTGATACTAAACATTGTGACACTGATGTGACAAATGTGATAATGGTTATTTATCCTTGATGGACAATGTTTGGTAGAGCTCCCAGATTAAAACATGCTTGGTAGCAGGAGAGGCATCCACTTCCAAAATAGCTTGCCTCCAGAAACTCTATGAACTTAGAAAAACATAAAAAGTTATACGAGTGTTCAGGTCTTTCATTCATAGGGTCGTTATGAGTCACTATGAGTCAATGGCACTTAAACAAAAACAATTGTAAATGGTATTGCTTTCTTGGTTTTCTTCTCTGCATCTTCTTTGCTACCATAGAGGAATCCCACTGATATTTGGATATTGTTCTTGTATCCTGCAACCCTACTAAACTGGTCCACTAGTTCTAACAGTTTTATTGTTGAGTCCTTGGGGTTTCCTGTGTACTCTGTCATATCATCTGCATATAATGACTGTCTCTTTGCCAATGTGGATGCCTTTTATTTTCTTCTCTTGTCATATTGCCCTAGCAAGCACTTCCAATACAATGTTGAATAGAAGTGGTGATAGTAGGCATTCTTCTCTAGTCCCTGTTCACAAGGAAAATCCTTTTATAGTGTTTCTCCATTGAGAATGATATTTGGTCTTGGTTTTGCATACATAGTTTTCACTATGCTGAGGAAATTCCCTTCTATTCCAATTTTGTTGAGTGTCTTAATGACAAAAAGGTGTTGAATTTTATCAAACATGTTTTCCACATCAATTGCTAAAAGCATATGCTTCTTTTTATTTTCATTGTTAATGTGGTGCATTCATTGATTGTTTTTCTTAATGGTGAAGCATCCTTGTATACCTTTTATGAATTCCATTTTGTCATGATAAATTATTTTTTAATGTGCTTTTGGATTATATTGGCTAAGATTTAATTAAGCATCTTTGTGTCTGTGTTCATGAAAGATATTGGTCTGTAGTTTTCATTTTTTATAATATCTTTGCCAGGTTTCAGTATTAGGATTATTCTTGTTTTACAGACTGCCTCTGAGAATGTTCCTTTTTTGCTATTTTTTTAAATAATTAAAGTAGAATTCGTGATAAATCTTGTGGGAATGTTTTGTACAATTCAGCCATGAAGACATACGATCAAGGACTTTTTTTGTAGGGGAGCTTTTTTTATGACCTGCCCAATTTCTTCTTTTGTGATATATCTGTTAAAGTGTTCTACATCTGAACATATCAATTTGGGTAGGGCTTGGGTTTCAAGAAATTTATCCATTTCCTCTAAGTTTTCAAATTTATCAGAGCATAGCTTTTTGTAATTTGAATATTATAGATTGACTGTCTTCTGTATTTGTGTGATGTCACCTCTATCATTAATTAATTGAGTTATTGGTGTATTCTTTTTTTATTAAGTTTGCCAATGGTTTGTCAATTTTATTGACTTTTTGAAAAAACAGCTCCTGATTTTGTTGATGGTTTCAATTGGTTTTGCTTCTGTACGCCAGGGATGCATCCTGTCTCCATACCTTTTCAACATGTATGCAGAGCAGATTATCTGAGAGGCTGAGCTCTACGAGGAGAATTGTGGCATCAGGATTGGTGGAAGATCTATTAACAATCTGTGTAATGCAGGTGACACAACCCTGCTTGCTGAAACTGAGGAGGACCTCATGCACTTGCTGCAAAGGGTCAGGGACTGCAGCCTTCAGTATGGACTGAGGTTCAATGTCAAGAAGACAAAGATTCTCACCACTGGACCAATTGGCAGCGTCAGGATGGATGGCAAAGAGATTGAGATTGTTCACAGCTTCAGTTTGCTC
>NW_006400184.1:758303-768416 GCF_000299155.1 Elephantulus edwardii | reverse complement strand
ATGTTGCCAGGAGGGATGGGTCCTTGGAGCGGGACATCATGCTTGGGAGGGTGGAGGGACAGCGCAGGAGGGGAAGACCCTCTATGAGATAGATTGATTCGGTGACTGGGGTAATCGGGATGGGTGTGTCAGAGGCAGTGCGGTTGGTGCAGGATAGAGCAGGGTTTAGGGGTGTTGTGCATAGGGTCGCTATGAGTTGCAAACGACTCGACGGCATATAACAACAACAACAACAAGTTTCCGTTCTTATTCTTCTAATTTCCTTTCTTTCAGAAGCTGTGCAGTTACAATGTTGTGGGTTTTTTTCTATTTGAAAAAGGTGTTGAATTAGTTCATTAGCTTACCTTCTTTCTTCATTTTTTTTATGTGTGCCTATTCTTATGAAGTGCCTTCTGAGGACTTCCTTAGCTGCATCCCAGAAGTTTTGGTATGTTGTATTTTTCACTATCATTTGTTTTGAAGAACTTTTAAATTTCATTCTTTATTTCTTCTATAACCCAATTGTGCTCTAGTAGGGTGTTATTTAACTTCCACATTGGTAGTTTTATAAGCTTTATCCTCTTGTAGTTAATTTTTGTTTTATGGCATTGTGGTCTGAGAAGAGACTTAGTATAATTTTATCACTTTTGAATATTCTGAGGCTTGCTTTGTGCCTTAATATGTGATCAACTCTGAAAAATGTGCCATTTGCATTTGAGAAGAAAGTTAATTTAGTTTTAGTTGAGTGAAGTACTCAGAATACATCCACTGGTTGAATTGGCTGGATGTATAGTTTAGGTCTTGTTCATCTTTGTTAAGTTTCTTTTGAGTTGGCCTATCCTTTGGCTAGGTTGGCACAGGATAGAATGACGTTTAGGGCTCTTGTACATAGGGTCACTATGAGTCACAAGCGACTCAATGGCACACAACAAGAACAACAGCGACATCTTTTGGTGATATCGGTGTGTTAAAGTCTCCCACAACTATTGTGGCGCTGTCTCTTTCTTTCTTCAATTCTGTTAACAGTTGTTTTATGTACTTAGCAGGTCTATCATTTCGTGAGTAGATGTTTACATGTTGACCACTGTTATGTTTTTTCCTGTGCCCTTAATCATTATATAGTGTCCTTCATTATCTTTTATGGTGATTTTCTTCCTGAAGTCCATTTTATCAGAGATTAATGTTACCACTCCTTTTTTTGTAGATCCTATTTGCTTTGTATGTTTTTTTTAGCCTTTGATTTTTAGTCTAGCTTTCTTTTCCCTTCTTAGATACAGCATATTGATGGGTTTTGTTTTTTATCCATTCTGCTATTCTTTTCCTCTTTATTGGTGCATTTAGTTCATCCATATAAAGTGTGATTATTTGCAAGGCCAGGTTTTATCATTATCATTTTGCTGTGTTTCTTTTTTTTGTTGTTTTTTGTCACGATGGTCCATCCACTTTCCTTTGATATTTCTGTGTAAAGGACTTCCCTTAAAAGTTGTTATAAGTTTGGTCTTGTTTTCACAAATTCCTTAATTCCTTCTTTTCTGCAAAGAATGCGATTTCTCCTTAGTATTTGATGGAGAGCTTTGCTGAGTAAAGGATCTTCAGTTGACAATTGTTTTCTTTCAACTTTCTGTATATGGAATCCCATTGTCTTCTCCCTTACATGATTGCTGCTGAAAAGTAGAACTTAATCTAGTTGCTTTTCCTTTGTAGATGACTTTTTGTTTTTCTTGTGCTACTTTCAGTATTCCATCTTTATCTTTTATTTAAGAGAATTTGACTATGATAAAAGTCTTGATGTCTTTCTTCCTTTTTGGCTCTATTCTATTTGGTGTTCACTGAGCTTCCTGAATGTGGATTTCCTCATTCTTCATAATACTTGGGAAGTTTTCTTCTAGTACCTCTTCCTTTCCCCCCTCCCAATAATTTTCCTATCCCTATCATATTCTGGAATTCCAATCCTGAACATATTATTACTTTCATAGGTATGTTATTCCTTTTTATGTCATTCCACATGATTCTAATATTTCTTCATTTTCTTTGTTTAAAAAATAATTATTAATTTAAATGAAATTTTACAGAGACTTAGGGTTTCTAGTCATTCATTGTTGCACTTTTCTCCCTGCCCATCCCCTCCCTCTCCCACTCACTCTTCTCCTTGAAAAGGAAAAGAAAAACTCTTTCATTGTTATGCAATCTCTCCCCCCAAGTCCACTCCACAATGCAGTCTTCACTCTGGACTTCCGTAATGACAAGAATACCCATTAATATATCCCTTTTAAACAGATCTCTCCCTCATCTGTTTCAATGCAATATACATCATTCCTCCCCTCCTTTTTTTGTCTTCTCTCAATCCTGATTTCAGTCCCATTTTACAACAATGGCCTTATGCAATATTTGTCCTTTTGTGACTGAGATATTTCACTCAGCATAATGTCCTCCAGGGTCATCCATTTTGCATAATATTTAATCAGTTCTTTGTTTTTCAATGCTTCATAGTATTCCATTTTGTGGAGATACCAGAGCTTTTCTATCCATTCGTTTGTTGATGGGCACTTGGGTTGTTTCCAGTTCTTTACTATTGTAAACAAAGCCACAATAAACATGGGTGTTGGGTGTGCATACATCTGCTTGGGTGGCAGTTATGATTTCTTTAGGGTAAGTTTCCAGTAGGGGAATTGCTGGGTCAAATGGTATTTCTATTTTAAACTTTTCGAGAAAGCACCATACAGCCTTCCATAGTGGTTGCACCATTTTACACTCCCACCAACTGTGAATAAGGGTTCCAGTTTCTTCACAATCTCACCAGCATTTGATTTTTGCTGTTCTGTTAAATTTTACTATTCTTACTGTGGTGAGATGATATCTCATAGTTGTTTTGGTCTTCATTTTTTTTACATCTCATCTCTGATTTTTTTTTTCCAATATGTTTCTGTTGAAGTTCTTGTCTTCCAGCTCATGAACTCTCTATCTCATCTCTTCTGTTTTACTTTTTTGTCCTTCTATTATGTTGAACACTTCTGCCATTTCTATCTTAATGTCTTAAAACATTTTCAAACATTTCTGTTATTTCTAGTATACTGTGTTGGCAGTACCCTCTCTATCTTGGGATGATTTCTTAAGTTTTTGTACCTCTTTATCTATAGCTTTAATTCTTTCACCCACTTTTTTTTGCATTTTTTTCTGTAGTTGTGCAAGTCCTCCTCATCAGTGTATTTCTTCTGGCTCTGTGTCTCTAGAACGCTTGCTTTCTTAGTGGTTTCCATTGTTTCTTCATCATTTGCACCTTCTTTCTAGCTGTTCAAATAATTCTTGATCAACGTATTTTTTTCAGGTTCTATATCTGTAGGTTATTCCCTTTATTTGTGGCTTCCATTGTTTCTTCTATTATTTGTACTTTCATTTGTAGCTGCTTGAATGTCTCCAGGTCAGCATATATCATCTGCCTTCTTGAGTCTGGGTATTCACAAGGTCTGTAATATTCTCTATTTTTCTTGGAGAAGGCTTAATTTGTTATTTTTTTTTTAACAGTGTTTGAAGCTGCTGCTGTTTTCTTGATACTATGTGATGCTTTTCTTGACAAATGTTAGGTAGTTTGTATTGTATCTACAGAAGTTATTGGTAGTTCTTGTCTTTATGATGTTACTGTTCAGTCTACGGGGTTAGCTACTCACTCTACTGTAATTCCTTTCAGGGAAAATTTGCTTTGCCTAAAGTTCTTGTTGTTCTTTCTGTTCTGCACTGCAGTACTGTAGGAATCTTGCCTTGATATAGTCCCTTGTCACCAACTTTTTAGTCCTCCTACATGTATAAAGTTGCTGAATAATGTGAGACCAGGTACTCTACTCAAGCAATTTCTCATGTACTTTTTTCTCCTGTAACTTAAGTCTATTTTCCTTTGTCTCTGTAGTGACATGAGATTAGAGAACAGGGTTGCAAGTTAAAACAGCTTGTGTGCAGGGGTCTCAAGTCAGCCTTCCCTCACACTGAAAGCTGAGAAAAGTATCTCTTTGTAGCTTTGTGTCCCAATGTATCTTGTCTTGTTTAGCCTTTTGGATTTCCCGATAGCCATGGTGGCAAGCATCCCCAGATGGAAATACCTATAACCCAGGTACCTTATAACCCTCACTCTCTCTCCTTACAAACAACGGAGAGTGCTTGCTCTTGGCACAGAGCCTCACCTCCCTTACTTTCTCTCCTGCAGCTTAGTGTCTTACTTTGTCTCTGGTGTGGCAGGAGATCAGAGCAGCCAGCTCAAGCAGCTTGTGTGTAGGGGTTCTCAAGTCAGCTCTCTCTATCTCAAGAGAGCTAAGAAAATTCTTTCTTCTGCTTATAGTTCTGTATCTTAAATTCTCTTGTCCTATTTGGTCCTGGGATGGCCACAGCAAAGCATTTCTGGAAGAAAAAAAATGAAGTGGGAGGCATAGCACTCCTGAACCTCAAAAGCTACTACACAGTGGTAAAAGCATGGTACTGGCACAATGACAGGAACACAGACCAATAAAACAGAACTAAGAACCCAGAAATGAACTTCTCTAACTTTGGTCAACAGGTATTCAACAAGGAAATAAATCTGTCAAATGTGCAAATGACACCTCTTCAACAAATGGTGCTGACAAAATTGGACTACTAACTGCAGAAAACTAAAACCAGATCCACATCTCACACCATACACAAAAATCAACTCAGGGTGTATCAGAGACCTAGTAAAGGCTCAATCCATAAAGTTCCTAAGAGACAAATTGGTACCAAGCTTAAAGGCCAAGTTGATAGTATAAAGAGGCTGACAAATGCATCCAGAAATCTACAATCTGGAGAGGATAAAATTGATTATGGGACTTTCTAGATTAAATCTCTGTGCTCATCAAAAATGATTTGCAACAGGGTGAAAAGAAAACCTGACAAATGGAAAAAAAATTGGCAATACCATCTCAAATAAGGGTCTCATAACCAAAGTTTACAATATATACCTGGGCCTCCAGAAGGAAAAGATTGATAACACAATTAAAAAATGGAAAAAGACATGAGATGATTTTTCACACTGTAAGACATTACAATGGTCAACAGACACATGAAGAAATGCTCAAAATCACTAACAATAAGAAAGATGCAAATCAATACCACAATGAGATACCATCTCATCTCAATAGCACTGACAACATTTATCAGGGCAGCAAGCAATAAATGTTGGAGAGTGTGAGGAGAGATAGAAACTTTTATACAGTGTTTGTGGAATTGTAAAATGTTACAACCACTCTGGAAGAGAGTTTAGCATTTCCTCAAAAAGTTAGACATAGAAACTCTGACTGACTGTGATCAATTAGTTGTGGCCTCCATTGCACTCGACCAGCTGACATAGAAGCTCTGTATATCTAGCTATTTCACTGTTAGTAATATACTCAAGGAAATTAGAACTGAGACACAAATTGGCATTTGTACACCAGTGTTCGTAGTAGTGTTATTAGCATCACAAGAACATTGAAACAGCCCAAATATCCAACCACAACTGAACATATTGAGAAATTACAGTACATTTACAGAATGGAATTCTATGCAGTACCCAAGAACATGATTGCAAGATTATTCTTCTCATGAGAAGTGCTAATTAGAGAACATTACCCTCACTCTTTTGCAAGACACAAACGCTTGTGTGGTATACGTAACCCTGGAGTGACTTTCAGCTATCACTTCCACAGTATCTGCTAAAGGCTGCAGTCAAGCTCAGGCACACTCACATCATGGACAGTGACAGCACCACTGCCTGCCAGGTTGAGGGATAGCAGTTTCCATGTGGACCAGAGTGCAATACTTTCCAGAGCTCTAATATTCATGCCCATGCCACCTGGAGACCCTGCTGGCCTGTCACCTGAAGACTCTGCTGCCTAGATGCCTATAGACCACCCAGCTGCCAGCCCTGCAGTAGAGTGCCAGGAGCACCAGCATCTCAGGTACTTTGGCCTTAAACACTGATATCTAGTTAAAAAACATGGGATTTCTAAGTATGATTAATATCACATGCAAGCAAAATTCTGCTGAAGATTATCCAGGAACAACACATCAACAGGGAACTTTCTGAAGTGCAGGCTGGATTTAGAAGACGCCATGGGACTAGGCATATTATAACTAATGTTAGATGGATCTTGGCTGAAAGCACAGAGTACCAGCGGAATGTCTATATGTGTTTCATTGACTATACAAAGGCATTTGACTGCATGGACAACAACAAACTATGGATGACTCTGAGAAGGATGGGAATTCCAGAACACTTGATTAAGCTTATGCAAAAACTATACTTGGACCAGAAGGCAGTTGTCAGGACATCAAGGAAATGTTTCATGGTTCAAAATTTGGAAGGTTATGTGTCAAGGATGTGTCTTATCTCCATACCTTTTCAATCTATATGCGGAACAGATTATCCAGGAGGCTGGGCTCTATATGGAGAAGTGTAACATCAGAATTGGAAGTAAATTCATCAATAATCTGCATTATGTAGATGACACACCCTGCTTGCTGAAACTGAGGAGGACCTGAAGCACTTGCTGCAGAAGGTCGAGGACTGCAGTGTTTAATATGGATTGAAGCTCAACTTCAAGAAAACAAAGATTTTCACCACTGGACCAATTGGCAGCATCATGCTAGATGGTGAGGAGATTGAGATTCTTGACAGCTTCAGTTTGCTTGGCTCTATAATCAACACTCTTGATACCAGCAGCCAGGAAATTAAAAGACAAATTGCATTGGGAAAGTCTGCTGTCAGAGACCTCTCCAAAGTACTGAAGAGCAACAATGTCAGTTTGGAGACTAAGGTGCGTCTGATACAGGCCATTGTCTTTGTAATTAGTTGCTATGCATCAGGGAGCTGGACAATGACTAGTGATGATAGAAGGAAAGTTGATACCTTTGAGCTGTGGTGCAGGAGAAGAGTACTGAACATACCATGTACTGGTAGGAGAACAAACAAGCTCATCCTGGAGAGGATGAAGGCAGGCTGCTCCTCGGAGGCAAGGATTCTGAAGCTTCATCTGACATACTTTGGGCATAGTGCAAGGTGGGGTGAGTCCTTGGAGAGGGACGTCAAGCTTGGAAGGGTGGAATGACAGAGCATAAGAGGAAGACTGTCAATGAGATGGATTGATTCAGTCACTGGGGAAATGAGGATAGGTGTGTCAGAGGCAATAAATTGGCAAGGGATAAAGCAGGGTTTAGAGCTGTTATACATATTGTCGCTATGAGTTGCAGGTGCCTGAGTGGCATGGCACACAACAACAACAATAACAAGTTTCACTTAGCAGTGGTTCAGTGCCATCAAATCGAATATGACTCGCAGCAACCCTATGATCAAAAGACCTGAATTCTGCTCTAAAATTAACATTATTTCTCTATGTTCATAGAGTTACCAGAGGCATCTGGGTTAGGAAGTAGATGCTACTCCTGCTTCCAAACCTGAATCATTCTGGAAGCTCCTCCAAACAATGTCCATAATGGACAGTCATTATGGTATTTGACAGAACTATGGCACAATGTTAAGCATCACAGCATCTCCAAGTTACATCAGTACAGCAAATAGAAAAAAGACTACTGTACTACTTAAAGAATGTTCATCCAAGGAGAACCAGGATGGCAGTGGTGGAGGAAACAGTGTAAGGAGCTGGAGGAGTGGCAAGCTACATAGAAACAGGCCACCAGAGAGACCAATAAGGTATGACGTGGACAGTAGGAACTCAAGAACTTTTATTAAAATAATTAGTTTGGGGCCACAGAAGCAGCAAGCCAGCTGAGGGACCTACCAGCCAGCTGAGTCCCATCCAGAAGTTGCCAGATGAGCTGCTATGGGACCCACCTACTAGGAGCAAGCAGGTACTTTAAGGAACAAACTGCTGTCAGGCTCTCGGCCTTGCAGGCCTTGGGCCAAAAAGAAAGCACAAACATACAGGTGCTACTCAAAACATTGCTGTGGATAAACGTAGACATTTGAGAGCCACAAGAGCTGCAAGCATCAGTGGGTGCAGCGAGCAATCGGTGGAGTACAGTGAGCCTCAGTGGGGTGACGCAAGCCATGGAGGGGAATAGCAAGCCATAGCAGGGTGCAGTGAACCACAACGGGACCCACCCACCAGGAGTGAGTTAAGACAGCAAGAAATCGAGTGAGGTACTTAAGAGGGAACAAGGCTGATTGCTGGACTAATTGTGGGACCCCATCACCTTAAGCAGGAAGGAGTGAGACAGCTGGAGCTAGACTGGTGTGGCAGAGCCAGTTCTCGAGGGGAAAACCAAGGATTCCTGGTTTTCCATTAAGGTCTCTCCCACAGCTCCCACCTATATGCGTCTACATACATGTCACCCCCCACCCACATATGCATCTGTGTGTGCAGCCAATCTAATGTATCCACTTGTGTGCCTGACCAACCTTCTTCTGCAGCAGAAACATCAGATCAAGAACCGGCTATCACTTCAGACATGAAAGAACTTTACCATAACAATGTCCCGAAAGAAGCAGACTACCTCACTTCCCACAGAAGCCCAAAGCAAGATATCACCCCCAAAAGTGACACAGAAGCAATGGATTTCCTAAAAACTGTAAGTCTGATGGAATTTTCTGATAGAGAATTCAGAAAAAGAATGATTGAATACTTTCAATGGGTGAAAAACAAACTTGAAAAATTACAGTACAATGCAAAAAAAAAAAAAAAATCAGGGGGAGCTTAAAAATAAAATCCAAAACAATACAGATAAAACTGACCAGACATTAGAGACACTGGAAAAACAAGAAACCATGATTCAAAATATGAGGTCCAAGGTTTCAGATATGGTCCAAGGGTTCAGATGCTTTAAACATGATGGAGGTACACATGAACAGAATTGAAGAAATGGAACACAGTACCAGTGAAACCGAAGATAAAATTGTCACCAATGATCTGCTAAGACAAAAAGCAGAATCAAAAAATAAGGAAAAAGAAGAAAACCTAAGAATAATGTGGGATGTCATCAAGAGAAATAACATGAGCATCACCAGAATCCCAGAACAGGAAGAAGGAAGTAAAGGCACTGAAAAAGTAGTGGAAGAATTACTAGAAGAAAACTTCACAGGCAAATGAAGAATGAGAGAAATATATATATATATATAAAGAAACACTATATAGAATGGACTCCAAGAGAAAAATACCAAGGCATATCATAGTCAAATATGTCAGAACCAAAGATAAGGAGACAATAGTGAAAGCAGGGAGGCAGAAACAAAAAGTAACCTATAAGGGAGAGCAGATAAGATTAAGTGCATATTTCTCAGCAGAAATCATATGAATAAGAAGATAGTGGAATTGCATACATCAAAAACTCAAAAAACACAACACTGTCCACCATAGGTAACCATTAACTCATGTCACAGAGTTCAGCTTCACAGCAACCACAAGTTACATCTGTACGGAAAGTACACCAGGGCTATACCACCTAGAGGAATGTTTGAACAAAAGCAATGAAAAACAGGCTGCAGCAAATTTGTCCATCTAATATGAAGGAAAGATTAAGATATTCCCAGAAAAACAGAACCTAAGGGACTTTTTTAAAAACAAAATAGGGTTGCTGGAAATACTGACAGACATCCTTCTTAGAGGGGTGCCACAGAAAGTAAGATGAACCAAAGTAACTAGTACAACACTAAAAAGAACTTGATAAAATTATAGGAATAAAACTTTGCTTCTCAATAATAACTTTGAATGTGAATGGTTTAAACGCACCACTGAAGAGAAAAAGAGTAGCAGATTGGACAAAACTCGAAAATCCATCAATATGCTATCTACAAGAAACACACCTGAAAAATGAAGATAAGGAAAGACTAAAAATGAAAAAGTGAGAAAAAGAAAAAAAGCAGCAGTAGAGATTTTAATATCTGATAGAATAAAGCTCAATGCAAAAACCATCACAAAGGACAAGGAATGTTACTACATAATGCTTAAAGAGTCAATAGAACAAGAGGACATAATAATAAATATCTATGCACTAAATAAAAGATCTGCAAGCTATGTAAAACAAACATTAATAAAACTGAAAAAGGAAATTGACAACACTACTATAATAATTCAGATTTCAATACACCACTCTCATGAAAAGATAGTTGTTGTTGTTGTTGTTGTTGTTGTTGTTGTT
>NW_006400184.1:755113-756536 GCF_000299155.1 Elephantulus edwardii | reverse complement strand
AAAGTGGTGTGGCGCTTTCTCAAAAATTTGCAAATAGAGAGAGATACCATTTGACCCAGCAATTCCACTACTAGAATATACCCTGAAGAGACCATAACTGTCATCCAAGCAGATATATGCACACCCATGTTTATTGCGGCTTTGTTCACAATAGCAAGGAGTTGAAAACAACCCAAGTTCCCATCAACAAATGAATGGATAGAGAAGCTGTGGTTTATTAACACAATGGAATTCTATGTTGCATTGAAAAACAAGGAACTCATGCAATATTATTCAAATTGGGTGACCCTGGAGGACATTATGCTGAGTGAAGTATCTGAGTCACAAAAGGACAAATACTGCATGGTGCCATTGTTGTAGAATGGGATTGACATCCGGGTTAGGCAAGACTGAGAAAAACCGGATAAATTATGTATACTGCATTGAAAAATATGAGGGAGAGAACAATTTAAAAGCAATATATGATAAGGTATTATGGTTACCACAAGAGTCAAGAATTAAGGTTGCATAGTGGAGTGTACTTGGGGCAGTGGCGGGGGGAGGAAGTGTACGGGGAGATTGTATACCAATGAAAGAATTTTTCTTTTACTTCTTAGAGAGTGGAGTGAACTGCGGGAGAGGGCTGAGCAAGGAGAAAAGTGCAAAGATGAATGAATGAATGAATGAATGAATGAATGGAAATCCAAAATCTCTGTAAATGTTTATTAAAATTAATAAAGTAAAATGTAAAAATAAAGGAGGAAAGATTATACTTATTTAAAAAAGAAAGAAACTCAACAAAGATAACTGAAGAATTAAACTACACAAAAAATCAACGCAATCTCAAAGATATTTATAAGCTAAAGCACCCAACAAAAAAGTACAGTATACCTTCTTTTCCAATGTCCACGGAACATTTTCCAGAATAGATCACATTTTAGGTCACAAGAAAAACATCAATAAATTAAAAAACATAAATATAATAAGTAGTATCTTGTCAGACCACAATGTTAAAATATTAGAAATAAAAACAAGAGGGTAAAGGAGAAAAAAAATCATACATTTGGAAGGTGAACAACACCTTGATTGAACAAGAGTGGGTACTAGAAGAAACAAAAAATGGAATCAGAGTTTCTTGAAACAAATGACAATGAAAACACTGTTGTTTTTGTTGTCGTTATGTGCCGTCGAGTCGTTTTCGACTCATAGCGACCCTATGCACAACAGCCCTAAACCCAGCTCTATCCTGCGCCATCCGCACCGCCTCTGACACACCCATCCCGATTACCCCAGTCACCGAATCAATCCATGTCATAGAGGGTCTTCCCCTCCTGCGTTGTCCCTCCACCCTCCCAAGCATGATACCCCTCTACAAGGACCTATCCCTCCTGGCAACATTTACAAAGTATGTCAGACGAAGCCCCAGAATCCTTGCCTCCAAGGA
>NW_006400184.1:752291-753745 GCF_000299155.1 Elephantulus edwardii | reverse complement strand
TCTTCTTTGGCTCTGGTTGTTGGTGCACATATCTGAATGATAGTGGTATTCACTGGACTTCCGTGTAAGCGTATGGATCCTGTCACTCACGATGTTATACTTCAAGATGGATCTAGAAATAATTTTTTTTACTATGAAGACAACCCCATTTTTCCTTGTCTTTTCTTCTCCAGAGAAATATATCATATGGTCATCTGATTCAAAAAGCCCCATCCCAGTCCATCTCATCTCCCCAATGCCTAATATGTCAATGTTTATGCGTTCCATTTCTTTCTTAACAATTTCTAATTTTCCTACATTCATGGCTCTCACATTCCATGTTCCAATCACTAGGGTCTGCTTACAACTGTTCCTCCTCCTTTGTATCTCCATACTCGATAGTTCTACCTAGGTTGCCCTTTCTGTTAGTCTGCGTGTGTTCTACTTAAAAAAAAATCTGGGAAACAGCCAAAGCAGTAATCAGAGGTCAATTTAAAGCAATAAGCAAACACATTAAAAGGCAGGAAAGTATTAACATTGACTCTAACCCAACCTCACCAACAAATTGAAAAAGAACAGCAAGAAAAAACCTGAAAATCAGAGAGAAATAAATGAAATAGAAAACCAAAAACAATTGAAACCACCAACAGAACTAGGAGATGGTTATTTTAAAAGGTCAATAAAATCAACAAGCCACTAGCAAAACTAACAAAAAAAAAAAAAAAGAAGGAAAAGTCACAAATAATCAGAATAAGAGATGATATGGGCAACATCACAATAGAACCAAAATAAAATAAAAAGAATAACAATGGAATATTAGGAAAATTTATTCTCAAACAAATATAAAAGCCTAGAAGAAATTGACAGACACTTAGAAATTAACAACCTATCTAGACTGACACAAAACAAAACTGAATACCTAAGAAGAAATTGAAAAGCTAATAAAAAAAAAAAAACTTCCAGGAAAAAAAGAGAAAGAAAGCCTTGGGCCAGATAGTTTTACAAATGAATTTTATTAAACATTCACCAATTCTAAATATACTATTTCAGAAAATAGAAAAGGATGGAATTCTCCCAGACTCATTCTATGAAGCTAATATATCCTTGATACCAAAGCCAAGAAATGACACCACCAAAATAATAAATTATAGGCCAATATCTCTTGTGAACATAGATGCAAAAATCCAAAATAAAATCCTTGCCAATAGAATCCAATGATACATAAAAAAAATAATTCACCATGTCCAAGTGGGATTCATAACAGGTATGCAAGGTAGGTTCAGCATAAGAAACACAATTAATGTTATTCATCGTATAAACAAAGCAAAGAACAAGAACCACACGATCCTATCAACTGGTGCCTTTGACAAAATCCAACACACTTTCCTTTTTTTTTTTAATTTAGGTTGTTTATTTTTCATTTCAATGAACATCTACAGAGATTTTGGGATTCCATTCATTCATTGTTGCACCCT
>NW_006400184.1:748221-751701 GCF_000299155.1 Elephantulus edwardii | reverse complement strand
ATTAAAACACTGAACAATATAGGATTAGAGGGGAATTTCTTAATCTAACATAATGAAAAATTATATGTGCAAACCCAAGAGCCAACATTGTTCTCAATGAACAGAGATTAAATGCATTCCCTTTTAGAACAGGAGCTAGGCAAGGATGGCCACTATCACGTTCCCTATTAAATATTGTATTGGAAGCCTTAGCAATAGCAATAAGACAAGAGAAGGAAATAAGTGGTATCCAAATTGGAAAAGATAAGGTAGAATTATTTTTATATGCAGATAATATGCTGGTATACTTAGAAAACCCTAAAGACTCGGGAAGACAACTACTGGACATAATTGACCAATGCAGCAGCAAAGTGCCACGATATAAAATCAACAGACAAAATAAATTGGATTTCTCTACAGTGACAAAGAGAACACAGTACTTGAGCTAATAAAAACAATACCTTTCACAAAAGCTAATCACAAGATTGAATAGTTGCATGGATAGGAAGACTCAACAATATTATGAAAATGACAGTAGTACCAAAGATAATTAACACGTTCAATACAATTCTAATACAAATACCAATCCCAGTCTTCAACAAGATGGAAAAGGCAATCTTAAATTTCATTTGGAATGGAAAGAGGCCTTGATAAGCAAAGGACTCCTTAAAAAGAGAAACAAGAGGAATCTCACTCCTTGATTTCAAATTCTTCTACACTGCCATGGTGGTCAAGACAGCGTGATACTTGTATAATGACAGATACATAGATCAATGGAATAGAATTGAGAATCCAGAAATCAGCTCAGGTACCTATGCTCAAGTGATTTTTGAATAGGAGACGAAATCAGTTGAGTGGGGAAATGACAGCCTTTTTAACAAATGGTGTTGGCAAACTTGGAAAAATATCTGTAAAAAACTAAAGCATGAGACAGACACTTCACCAAAGAAGACATTCAGATGGCAAATGAACACATGAAGAAATGTTCAAAATCTCTGGCTCTGAGATATGCAAATCAAAACCAAATCACCTCACCTCATACAGATAGCAAAATATAACAACAGCAAACAACAAATGCTGACGAGGTTGTGGAGAATCTGGAACCTTTATTCACTGTGGGTGAGAGTGTAAAATGGTGCAACCACTATGGAAGGCAGTATGGCACTTTCTCAAAAAAGTTGGAAATAAAAAACCTATTTGACCCAGTCATACTAGCTGCATCATAAGAGACTGACAGCAGCATGATGTGTTCAGAATCACAGAAATCCTGATGGCTTGAGACTTAGGCCATTACATCAAGGGCTGGTCAAGGAGAGAGGGGTGCTGAATGGTGTAGGCAAAAGTAGGAAGTATGGTGGTGGAGTAGGGAAAGGGTGGATTTAAAACAACAACAACAACAACAATGACACATGTAGCCCAGGTGAACAGCAACATTTAATCTACTGGTAATTTTCTAATTGGGTAAATGTATTTCATCTGCTCCTTTCTATAAAATACTTGTCTTTCAGATACTATAATATTAAAAAGAAAAAAAACCCACATAAACGCACACACACAAAAACACACAAACAAACACACAAGTTGGGACAAACTAGAAAGGATTGGCCATCCATTTCTGAAATGACAGGCCTTCGAAAACCCTATGTACAATAAAGCACTCTTAAACTAGCACTTGGACTAGCAGACGTGGCAATTGAGACTGAGATCTTAGAAATGGAAACGCAAAGAAGGAGGAACAGCTGTAAACAGACACTAGTGATTGGAATGTGGAATGTGAGAAGCATGAATGTAGGAAAATGGACATTGTTAAGAAAGAAATGGAACACATAAAGATTGACATACTAGGAATTAGTGAAATAAGATGGTTTGGCATGGGACATTTTTAATCAGATTATCATATGATCTACTATGCCAGGTTGAAAAGGTGAGGGGAAAAAGGGGGTTGGTTTAATAATTAAAGTCATTTCTAAATCCATTCTGAAATACAATATGGTGAGCGGCAGGATAATATCCATACATATACAAGGAAGTCCAGTAAATACCACTATCATTTAAATATATACACCAATAACTAGAGCCAAAGAGGAAGAAATGGAAGATTTCTATTAACTTTTACAATCAGAAATTGATCAAACATGCAATCAAGATGCATTGATAATAATGGGTGACTGGAATGCAAAAGTTGGCAACATCAGTAGCTAGAAAACAAATTCAGTCAAAGAAATGAGGCTGGAGAAAGAATGACAGAATTTTGCACATTCAATGATTTACTCATTGCAAATACCTTTTAAAAAAACATAAACGCAGGCTGTACACATGGATTTCACCTGATGGTATGCATAGGAAGCAAATAAATTACATTTGTGTAAAGACTCAATGGAGAAGCTCAATATCAGCTGTGAAAACCAGGCCAGGTGTTGATTGTGGAACAGACCACCAACTAATCATATGCAAGTTCAAGCTGAAGTTGAGGAAAAGGAAATCAAATCCAGGGGAACCAAAATTTGCTCTTAAGCCTGTCCCACCCAAATTTCAAAACCATCTCAGGAATAGGTTTGAGGCCTTGAACACCAATGAGCATAGACCAAATGAGCTCAGGGAGGATATCAAGAAAATCCTTCATGAAGAATGCAAAAGATCATTACAAAGGCTAAAGAAGAAGAAAAGACCAAGATGGATGTCAAATGAGACTCTGAATATTGCATTAGAGTGTCGAGAAGCCAAAGCTAAAGGAAGAACCAAAAAAATCAAAGAGCTAAACAGAAAATTTCAAAAGGCAGTTTGGGACAACAAAGCAAGATGCTATAATAAAATATGCAGAGAGCTGGAGTCAGAAAATCAAAAGGGCCAAACTCTCTCATCACTTTTAAGCTGAAGGAGTTGAAAAAGAAATTCAAGCCACTGGTGGCAATATTTAAGGATATTTTGTGTAGAATTTTAAATGATCCAGGAAGCATTAAAAGAAGATGGAAGAAGGAGTACACAGAGTCACTATCAGAAGGAATTGGCTGACATAGAAGAATTTCATGAAATAACATATGCGGAAGAGCCTGTGGTGATGAAGGAGGAAGTTCAAGTTGCTCTGACTCCAGGAGTTGACAGCATACCAACTGACATATTTCAACAAACAGACGCTGCCCTGGATGTGCTAAGCTGTGCCAAGAAAATTGGAGGATGGCCAGCTGACCAACTGACTGAAAGAGATCTATAGTTGTTTCCATTCCAAAGAAAGGTGACCCAACAGAGTGTGGAAATTATCTAACAATATCATTAATATCACATGCAAGCAAGATTCTGCTGAAAATGATCCAAAAATGATTGGAACAATATGTGAACAGAGAACTCCCAGATGTGCAGACTGGAATTAGAAGAGGTTGTGGTAGTAGGGATATTACAGCTAATGTTAGATGCTTCTTGGCAGAAAGCAGAGTACCAGAGGGATGTCTATCTGTGATTCATGGACCATGCAAAGGCTTTTGACTGTGTGGATCACAACAAGAT
>NW_006400184.1:736413-746114 GCF_000299155.1 Elephantulus edwardii | reverse complement strand
GGGGTTGGGGGGAAGAAGAACGAACTGGGGAGGAGGGTAGAGAAAACAGTGTAACAATGAATGAATGAAAACCCAAAATCTCTGTAAATGTTCATTAAAACTAATAAAATTTAATAATAATTCAAAAAAGAACTAAAAAAAAAACAACAACATAGCAACCACAACAATGGAGATTGTCTGTCATGAAGATGGACAAGACTGAACAGCCTCATTATCCACCACACATAATGAGTGCTCTCCAAGTGCCAGGTTCTGTTCTAAGTGATTGACTTTAATGCTAAAAATATTATGCCATACATTGTATTTTATATATAAATATCCAGTTGTACTCACAACCCTACCAGATTGATGCTTTTATCAATTCCATTTATTTTTGAGGAAACTAAGGCTTCAAAAAGGTGAATTTGCCAAAGTTCACAAAGATTATTAATTTGACTTTGAAAAAGACAAGGTCTTTTGACGGTGGAACCAGCTCTGCCAGAGTTCTTGCCAATATTGCCTCTGTAGGGCTGGGAAAAGGATGTGGCAGGAGTGGGGACAGTGCTGGAGCTCTTCTGTGAGGACAGTCATTTGAATGTTGTCTCTTCTCAGCTCCATGGTCATACTACATGGAATGTCTTGAGCTCAACATGTGTGCTCAGGTAGCTGGCCAGGAACTAAATTTGTCTGTAGCCCAGGGCTCAAACGGGCACATATATTACAAGTATACAGCCTCATTCTTCAGTTCATATTGACACAACTGGGTGCCCATTAGCATTCTATAGGGTCTTCGCTGTTATTCCTAAGCTGTATGGTATTGTCTGAGTGTCCTAAGCGGTCACCTCCACCCCACACAACAGGTGCCTGTTTCCTCAGAGCCTAGCTTCTGGACTGTATGTCCTCATATTATCCTCCCACCCCAGGTCTCAACTTCTGACAGTATTCACCCTAAACCTCATACCCTTTAATGCTTTTCCATTGCCCTTAGGTTAAAGTCAAACCGCCTTAAAGATACTCAGTGACTGAAATGCAGTCATAGCAACCGTTATAGCTCTGGAAAGGAATAATTTGAAAAACAGGTTCACCAAAGAGAAGGAATTAGTAAGTAGCAGACCCAGTTTAAAAGGCAGCACCCACACAAATACTAGCAGGTGCAGGCCAGAAAGCAGCTACCAAACATTTACCAGCACCAACTCATAATCCCTCCAGGAAACGATGGATATTACCATAAGTCTTACTGAATAATGAAAGTTCTGTCTCTCCTCTCCTGGTCATTATAGCTGATGAAAACAATAAACCGAATGTAAGGGATGGGAAAGAAAGTTGGAAACTATAAAGAGGGAGGGATAATTAGAAAGTATGGACTTGTGACAGAAATTAGAACAGTAATAGAATGATTTGATTTTCTACATTTAATGATTGGCCCCACACAATGCAAGTACACCCACATTTCCCAGAAGCTCAGTAAGTCAAGGGCTAATACCTTAAATAGTTTTCTTAAATAGCTAGTGTTATATGGATTCTTGGCTGAAAGCCAAGAGTAACAGAAGAATGTCTGTGTTTCATTGACTATGCAAAAACATTTGACTGTATGGATCGCAACAAACTGTGGCTGACTCTGAGAAGAATGGGAATCCCAGAACACTTGATCGTGCTTCTGTGAAACCAAAGGCAGTCATAAGAACACTGCAAGGAAACACTGCATGGTTCAGAATTGGGAAGGGTGTACACCAGTGATGCGTCCTCTCTATACCTTGTCATTTTGTATGCAGAACAGATTATCTGAGACACTGAGCTCTATGAGGAGAAATGTGGCATCAGGATTGCAAGAAGACTCATCAACAAGCTGCACTATTATAGATGACATAACCTTGCTTGCTGAAACTGAGGAGAACCTAAAGCGCTTGCTGCAGAAGGTTAAGGACTGTAACCTTCAATATGGATTGAAGCTCAACATCAAGAAAACAAAGATTCTCAACACTGGGCCGATTGGCAGCATCATGATGGTGAAGAGACTGAGATTGTTAACAGCTTCAGTTTGCTTGGCTCTACATTCAACACTCTTGGAACCAGCAGCCAGGAAATTAAAAGATGAGTTGCTTTGGGAAAGTCTGCTGTCAGAGACCTCTTCACACTACTAATAAGCAATTAGGTCAGTCTGGAAACTAAGGTATACCTGATCCAGGCTATGGTCTTTGCAATTATTTGCATGCGTCAGACAGCCGGACAATGACTAGGGATGACAGAAGGACAATTGATACATTTGAACTGTGATGCTGAAGAAGAGTATTGAATATACCATGGACTGCTAGGAGAAAAAAAAACAACGGGTTTTTCCTAGAGAGGGTGAAACCAGGAAACCAGGTTTCTCCTTGGAGGCAAGGATTCTGAAGCTTCATCTGACACGTTGTTGCTGTTGTTATGTGCTGTCGAGTTGCTTGCGACTCATAACGACCCTATGTACAACAGCTCTAAACTCTGCTCTGTCCTGTGCCAGATCTCACTGTCTCTGACGCACTCATCCCGATTGCCCCAGTCACCGAATCAATCCACCTCCCAGAGGGCCTTCCCCTCCTGTGCCTGCCCTTCACCCTCCCAAGCACGATGTCCTTCTCCAAGGACTGGACCAATCCCTGGAGAGGGATGTCATGCTTGGATGGGTGGAGGGGCAGTGCAGGAGCGGAAGATCCTATATGAGATTGATTGATTCAGTCAATGGGATAATGAGGGATAGGTGTGTCAGAGACAGTTTGGCACTAGATAGAGTAAGATTTAGGGCTGTTGTACATAGGGTCGCTATGAGTTGCAAGTGATTTAATAATAACAACAAACAACATTGCAAATATCTTTTTTTAAAGAAAAAAATCACAAATGACTTTACATATGGATCTCAACAGATGAAAACCATCAGAGTCAGATTCGCTACAACTGTGGAAGGAACATGGAGAAGCTCAATATTAGCAAATGTGACTAGACTAGGAATCAACTGTAGAAAAGATTATAAAGTACTCACAAGCAAGCTCAAATTGTAGCTAAAGAAAATTGAAACAAGTCCATAAGAACCAAGAGATGATCTTTTGTCTTTTCTACCAGAATTTTTTTAAGAAATTATTTTTAAAAATTATTATTATTGTGTGTGTGTGTGTGTGTGTGTGTGTGTGTACTGTCAAATTAGATATGACTGGTACAGGAGATTACCCCTTCTTCTCCAGCAGAGCATCTGGTGGATTGAAACCACACACCTCTGGGATTGCAGTGCAGCTTTCTGCCACTAGGCCTCCTGAGTTCCCTTCCACCAGAATCTTAAAACCTTCTTAAAAATAGGATTAAAGCACTGATCAAAGACCAGAAGAGTTGTGAGAGATTAAGGACATCATTCATGAGGAGAACAAAAGGTTACTAAAAAAACAAAAACAAAACCCTAAAACAAACAAACAAACAAAAAAAAATCAGAGGAAAAAGGAAAGATAAAAAAAAAAAATATGTCTAAAGAGACCCTGAAAATGTCACCGGAGTGTCGAAGCCAAAACAAAAGGAAGAGATGCTGAGATAAAACAGCTGAACAAAATATTTCAAAGGGCATCTCTGGAAGACAAAATAGACTACTGTAACAAAATATACAGAGAGCTAGAACTGGAGAATATGCAGAGCAGAATTCACTCTTTTATTCTCAAGCTGAAGTAGCTGAAAAACAAATTCAAGCCTTGAATTGCAATACTTAGGAGTCCTATGGGCAAAGTCTTGAACAATCCAGGAAAGATGGAGGGAATATATAAGAATTGGCTGACACTGAACTATTTCAAGAAGTACCATAAGATCCAGAGTCAATGGTAATGAAGGAAGAAATTCAAGTTTCACTGAAGACATTGGCAAAAATAAGGCCTCAGGCATAGGTGGGATATTGATTGAAATATTTCTAATGACAGAAGCAGCCTTGGACATGCTCACCAATTTATGTCAGGAAATTTGGAAGACAGCTTCCTGGCCAACTTACTGGAAGAGGTCAACGTTTGTTTCCATTCCAAAGAAAGGTGATCCAACAGAATGTGGGACTTATCAAACTATCATTTTTCTTATCATTACTATCGCATGCAAGCAAAATACTGCTGGAGATCATTAAAAACTGGCTGGACAGAGAACTGCCAGACATCCACACTGGGTACAGAAGAGGACATGTCACCAGATGTATAACTGCTGATTCCAGATGGATCTTGGCTGAAAGCAAAGAATACCAGAAGAACATCTATTTTGTTTTATTGACTATGCAAAGACATTTGACTATGTGGATTATAGTTAAGTGTGGCTAATATTGAGAAAAATGGAAATTACAGAACACTTAATTGTGCTCATGTAAAAACTATAGCTAGTCCAACAGTCTATTGTGTGAACAGAGCAAGGGAATATAGGGAGCTCTGGTGGCCTAGTGGCAGAAGCTGTGTTGCAGTCCCGAGTGTGAGCAGTTTGAATCCACCAGATGCTCTGCTGGAGGATTGGCAATCTCTTCCTGTGCCAGTTGGATCTGATTCGATGGTACACACAGGAAAAAAAAATTAGGAGATGTGTACATCAGGGTTGTATCCTTTCTTCGTACCTATTTAATCTATATTCTGAGCAAATTATTTGACAAGATAGACTCTATATGGCATTAGAATTATGCAGATGACACAGCCTTGCTTGCTGAAAGTGAAGAAGAGTTGAAGATGTTATTGTAGAAGGTTAAACACTGCAGCCTTCAGTATGGATTATGTATCAATATCAGGAAAACAAAAATCCTTACTCTATCAGTAAGGAACATCATGATGGACAGAGAATGGTTTGAAAATGTCAACCTTGTCATCTTACTTGGATGAGCAATTGCTCAGAACAATTGCTACCAGCATTCAGGAAATCAGGAGACATATTACACTGGGAAAGTCTGCAGTCAAGGACCTCTTCAAATTACTGACGGGCAATGATGGAAGTTTGAGGACAAAGTTGCACCTGATTCAGGCCATATCTTTTCAGTCACTTGCTATGCATCTGAGAGCTGTACAATGACTAAGGATGACAGAAGAATATTTGATGCCTTTGAATTGGGATTTTGAAGAATGGTGAAGATCCCACGGATTGCCAAATGAGCAGATGAATATGTCTTGAAGAAGGTGCAGCCAGAGTGCTCCTTTGAGACAAACAATGAAGCTTCATCTCACATAGTTTGGGCATGTTACTAGGAGGTTATTCCTTGGGGAGAGATATCATGCTTGGAAAGGTGGAGAGGCTGTGAAAGACATGAAGACCCTCAATCAGGTGGATTGACAGGGTGACCGTGACAATGGGCTTGAGTGTGTCAGAGATTGTGAGGATGGCATAAGATAGGATAGTGTTCAGATTGGCTATTCATAGGGTCACTGTGTGTCATACTCGACTCAATGGCACCTAACAACAACAACAACAACTACCTTGTAAATGTAATTCTCCTATGATTCCCCACTCCCTTTCAGACTACTTTACATCCTTATACCTACCTGAACATCATCTTCTCTTTATAAATGAACAGGATGATTTTGTCGGTTCTTTTATTCATACTGCAGTAAAGATGAGACAAGTTTCCCTTCATGATCACTGAACACTCTTGCGGTGATGGAGAAGGTGGTGCCTACCAATATAGTCCTTACACTATTTATTGCTGTTACCCCAACTTGTGGTTACCTGTGTACTAGGGAAGGAGTGCTGCCCATTGCTGCTCCACCCCCACGATCTGTCACAGATGAGTCAATTATAGTCTATGAGATTCTTTTTGTCAGACTTTCAGAAGCAGATCACCAGGCCTTGCTTTCTAGCTCATCTTATTCTAGAAGTTCCAATGATATCCTATTCATGCACTCCCTGCTGATAAATGGTGGTAGTTGTGCCTTAGATGGTGGTTGTGCCTCCACTGATAACCTATTCATGCCTTCCCCCACTGACAGATGTTAGTAGTTGTGCATTGGCTGGAACTAAACCTGGATGTCCTACATGGAAGCTAATAATTCTACCATTGAACTTCCACTACTGCTGATATATACTAGCTAATTTTTCAAAATTTAAATAGTTTATAATCCCCTCAACCATTGAATTGAACTATAATTTTATAGATTTTATTGATTTTATTCATTTTTACCTTTCAGAGGAAATTTTTGAGTGGCCTATGTGACAGAAGAAGAATCAATGCCTTTGAGTTATGGTACTGGAGAAAGTACCATGAACTGCAAAGAAAACAAACAAGTCTGTCCTGGAGGGAGTGAAACCATCTTGACCCTTGGAGGCAAAGATTTTGAAACTCCACCTCACATACTTTGGGCATATTTCCAGGGGACCAGTCCTTGAATAAGGACACCATGCTTGGCAGGATGGAGGGTCAGTGCAGGAAAGGAAGACCCTGCATGAGATGGATTGACTCAGTAGCTAAAGTAATGGGGCAGATATGTAGGACAAAGTAAGATTTCATGAGGATAGGCAATGTTCAGAGCTATTATTCATAGGGTTGCTGTGAATCACAGTGGAAATACAACAATGTGACAGAGTTCCATAGACTCCTTAAGTAGATCTGAATAAGACAAAATCTCACCACTATGACATTTGGTGTGGCCTAGTGGCAAGAAGCTGCATGCAATCCCTAAGGTACAAGGTTCGAAGCCACACCACCAGCTGCTCCACGGGAAAAGGATGGACAATCTTCTGTGAGATTAACTGCTTCCAAAAACCTGCTGGAGGGTCATCTATGGGTCAGATATGACTCGATAGTATACAACAATAACAACAACATTCTATTTCTCAGGAGGCAACAAGTCCAATAGTCTGAAAGTGATTTGAGAATTGAGGCTTGAACAACAACAAAAAAATTAACATTTGCTAAACTGAACTGAAGCAGTAAGTTGTAATGATACATGCAGAAAAAGAGAAAATGCAAGCTAGCAGTTATTTCCCAGCATTGCATGCTGTGTTATGTGCTTTCCATCATGTTTGCGACTTCAATCCTCACAATTCTAACAAGGAAATATGATCCTCATTTTACAAGAGAAGAAACCAACCCAGAGAAATTAAGCAAGGGTCATCAGCTGGCAGTGGGCTATGTGTTTATTTTTTAGTGCAGATCTCATTGTCTCTCTTCAGCACTGACACTGTGAATGAAGTAAATTAAACACTGTCATTCAGCCCAGATAAGGTTCTGTACTTTTCCCCATTAACAAGCTGTTAGACTTGTGAGCTGTTATCAAATTTGTCCTTTACCCACTGTGACCTCATGCAAAATGGAACAAAGTAGTTCATGGTCCAGTGTCATTCTTATGATTGGCTGAGGATTTATCCTTGTGATTCACCCTATTTTCATTAACTGATTTTCAGGAATAAATTGTCAGGCTTTTTTTTTTTTATAATCTGTTGTATGTAACACTATTTGCTGTTGTTGTTAGGTGTAAGGGAATTGAGTACGACTCATAGTGACCTATGAACAAAAGATCTGAACCTAGTCCTGGTCTGTACCATTCTCACACTTCCTGACACACAAGAGCCTGTTGCAGCAGTTACCATGTCAATCCACCCAGTTAAGGGTCTTCTACTCCTTCACCAATTACCAATCCTCCACCATTCCAAACATCATGTACCTTTCCAAGGAATAGCACCTCCTAGCAATATGTCCAAAGTATGTTAGGCAAAGCCTCATCATTCTTGCCTCCATAGGACACTGGCTGCACATTCTCTAAGACATTCTCTTGGCTGTCCATGGGATGGTCAGTACTCTTCTCCAACACCACAACTCAAAGGCTTTAATTCTTTTTCTGTCATCCTTGTTCATTGTCCAACTCTCATATGCATAGCTAGTAATTGGAAAGACTATGATTTGAATCTGATGCACCTTACTACTCAATCTGACATCACTACTCCTCAATAATGTGAAAAGCCACTCATTGATGCCAGCAATCATATTAAGATAAAAAAACCCTATTCTTCAGTAACCAGCAAAGACTAATCTGTTTTAAATACACTCAATTTTGCTTCTCAAGCACTATAAATATCTTCCTTACATTATATAAAAGCATATTTCTTCAAAGTTTTTACTTTGAACAAGAATTAATAATTCTCTGGTTAAAATTCCCTCATATTGACCCATTTAAAGAAATGCTTTACGTATACTTTAAAAATGGGTTAGGAAATAATGGCAAATAGATTCTTGAAACCCAAAATATCTTGGCATTCTCTACTTTGTAAAGTTTTATATTATTCTCCCTTCTTCATCTACTTTAGTGTTTTTTAAAGTAAGTATCCTAGCGCAGTGTTTTAAGTCAGCCATATGAGGTTTTAGTTGCTAAAAACAGAGCCTAGCCCAAGCAAACTCATGATTACTCCCATGTCCAGGGTGCGCCCTGCTCAGCTAGGTTTTGTATTTTGTTGTTTCACACGGTTGGGAATGAGACACTATTTAGACGTTAATTGTGTATATAAATGTCATCAGTCCCAAGCATTCCAAACTCACTGGGAAAGCCTGACCATAAGGCAGGCAGCGCAATCCTCTCGATGGATGGGGCTCAGGAGAAATGTTTAGTGTTGAAAGGACATTATTTTTGGTCTCTGGCAGAGTCGGCACTTAAGAGAGCAGAGATACTTACAGGAGGCAGCGATGGGAATTCACAGCGGACCCCAGTCAAGTGCCATGGAAGCCACTGGCAGGAAACCTGGTTGGGAGTCACCGCCACAGCAGAGGGTGAGGAGCTGGTGAGGAAACAGCATTCTGAGGTTTGGTCTTATCATTTTAATCAATGTTTGGGGGCTTTAAAATCAAATGTGACTGGTTTGAAATAAGTGAACTTGAAGTTCTAAGTACAGCATGGACTGAAATGGACAGGGAGGCAGACCTACAAGGGGGCCACCTGAGCCCACCTAGCACACACGGCCGGCGGGCAAACCCACGTCTCTTCCCCGGCTGAGGATGGGGCTGGTTCTGATTTACATGCACGGGCAGATGTGCACAAGATAATCAGGTAGAGATGGCATCATTTTCCCTCAGAATGTGCATGTGTAGAGAACTTGACGCCCCTGTGAGAAGGCCAACAGGCACCTGCGTTAGTGCTGGCCTTCCTCCCACTGGGAGCGCACAGCCAGGACGAATTTCACAGATGTGTTTGCTATTAAGGGACCAAGAATAAAGGATAAAACACTTAAAAGCACCTGTTAGATCCCTCAGCCATTCAAAAATAAGCATCTAGGGAGGTCTGGTAGCCTGGGGGCAAGAAGCTGCACTGCAATCCTGAAGGCACACAGTTCAAATCCACCAGATGCTCTGCTGCAGAAGAAGGGGCAATCTCCTCCTGGGCCAATCAGATCCAACTCAACGGTACACAAGGGGGGGGGAAGCATCTACATTTGGAATATTAGTGAAGAACTGAATTTTCATTTATGGATATTTAATATTTATTTCAATTATTTTCATATTTAAGAATACTCTTAATAATCCTAGAGAGGGTTAAACCAGGCTGCTCCTTGGAGGCAAGGATTCTGGGGCTTCGCCTGACATACTTTGGACATTTTGTAAAGGAGACAGGTCTTTAGAGAGGGACATCAGCTGGGTAGAGTGGAGGGACAGCGTAGGAGGGGAAGACCCTCTATGAGGTGGACTGATTCAGTGACTGGGGTAATCGGGATGGGTGTGTCAGAGGCAATGAGATTGGCACAGGATAGAGCAGGGTTTAGGGCTGTTGTACATAGGG